>NC_044922.1:24328599-24357498 GCF_003576645.1 Ipomoea triloba
AAAAAAAAAAAAAAAAAAAGAAGAAGAAGAAGAAGAAGAAGAAGCAAGATGTATATAAATTAAAATAATGAAGAACAAAAAAAGGGTTTGTCCGTAAATAAAATGATGTTCTTAAAGTCACTTAAAGAATAAGGGTTTAAAAAAAAAAACACAGAGAAGTAAATGTCAAACACTATCAGAATTATTATCACAAAATGATTTAGATAAGAAAGAAATATGTAAAGAAGTGCATGATCTATGAATCTACCAACAACTGCCATATCTCTTATGGTCATTTCGAAATACCTCCAAATTATTACGAGAATAGTGCATCTTATTGCTCTGGATGTCAAGACCGTAAAGGGATACATACCTCTATTTTTTTTATTTTATTTTTTTTGTTAAGGCCCACAATAAGAAGAAAAAGAAGAAAAAAATGTAGATTTGAAATCATTCCAACAACAGAGAACAAGTCTAGTGAAAATACTCATCATCTTCTTTCACTTTACAAAGTAATCACAACAGTTGAGCCATCTTCTCAAAACCCATAGTTGAAAACTCACTGCAAGGAGAGAAAGAGGTTGATATAGCCATCATGTGTACTTGCATTATTTCCACCAAGTGCAATTTGACTTGAATTTTCTATATCTAAAAAAAAAAAATCTATATCCACTTTATATTCTTTTTATGCTCCAAAAGTTAAATTCCAACCCCAAGTACCTCTGGTCTTGTTCTCAAACTTCATCTCTATGACCAGTTGATCGAGTTGTTCGCGCGAGCAAATTCCTTTTTATCTTAAATTTATAGGCAGTAGTCCATTTTTAGTTCTTTTTTAAAACATTGTCATTTAATTTGGTCATAGTATTATTGTGGGATGACCAATTCTAATCCTCCGTTAACAAAATTGTTAAATTATCGTTAAATACAATGACATTTTGATATTTTTGTACAAAGTGGGTTGACCTGCTATATTTTTATTTTTATTTAAAAAAATCATAATTGAAGACCTAAATGTCATTGTATTTTACAAAATTTAAACTATTTTGTTGATGGAGGACAAAAAATGATCATACCACAATAATACTAGAACCAATGCATGATTGTTATTGGGCATTCATTTTCTTTAATTTACAAGAAAGTTCGCAACCGCTACCCAAATGTGCGGGACATTCATTTGTTACTCGTCCATTTGCAACAAAAAATTGGAGTAAATTCCCCGATTTGGTCCCTCGACTATTAAGATTTCACCACTTTGGTCCCTCGACTATTAAGATTTCACCACTTTAGTCCCTCGAATGTCAAACTTGCTCAATTTCATGCCCAACTATGCAATTGTTAACCAAAATGATCCTAATCAGGCCTATTTTGATTTGGACAAAGAATTTTTTAAGTAAAAATTGCATAGTTGATGATGAAATTGAGCAAGTTTAGAAGTCAATGATCAATTAAAGTGGTGAAATTATAATAGTTGAGTGACTAAATCGAGTATTAACTCTCAAAAAATTTTGTGTGGTAATGACTTTATGAGTCTCGAAAATTTTGTTTTGAGTAAGTGTAAGCTGAGCTCCATGTAAGGGTCCTATCACATTCATTTGTAACACATTTATCAACATATCTTGTCCATTTACTAGTGCAGCTTGTTTTGCCAAATCCTATAGTTAAGCCAGCCCGTAATAAAGCCGTTCAATGACAATCTCTGCCAAAAAAAAAACAAAAATGAAAAGCGCAAAGAGAATGAAAGAGCTAACTTTAACAATGAGGATATGGGACCATAGCCTTTTCTTGACTTTAGGACTCAAAAAACGACAAGTCATATACCTTTATTCCCTCCGCCTGCCTCAAAATTCCGATCATCATTCGTGTCCTTTCCCTTTCATTCTCTTGTCAGCTTGTTTATGATAGTTGATAGTTTTATGGGATCTAATCCATTATAAAACTAGGTAATTAGGGGTTAAATTGGTAGCTAACAATTAGTAATAGTAAATTGAACTTTTAGGCACATGTAACATTTCGGACCGTAACAAATAATATTAGTTAAATTTGGACCAATAAAAAGCATAACATTAGATTGTCTGAAAGCAGACTTGAAGAAATAGAGAATTCATAAGCCGAATCTTGGTGCCAAACATGTGATCCATATAGACCTTGAACACAGTTGTTATGCCGTGGACCCAAGTCCACCTTGCAAGGTGGACCTGGGTCCAAAACCGTCACCGTGTTGTGAGCTGAGGCTAACGGTGCCGTTAGTCTGCGACTCATCTGCCATCTTCACTAATTTCCACCATTTCCTCAGCTTCATCCACCATTCTCGCCGTCCTTGACAGTATTGTATATCGCCATTTTGCAAGCATAGTCTTCATCGCAATTTTGCAAGCATTCTAAAGCATGTATTACTTTTTCACATTCTTATATTAGGGTTTGTAGATAAAGAATTTCTGGTTTTAGTAAATATTTTGTGATTCTAACTAGTATAATGAGTTTATTTAGAATAGGGTTTATGTTCTATGTAATATACAATGTTAATGGTTCAAAATGGAGTTATATTGTGAACATGGAGTTATTTTTTTGTGAACTAGAGTTCTGTATTTGTGAATGTAAAGCTATGTTGTTGTGAACCTAGAGGTCTGTGTTTGTGAACCTAAATCTCTGTATGTGTGAATGTATAGTTCTGTTATTGTGAACATGGAGTTATATATTTGTAAACATAAAGTTCTGTATCTGTGAATGTAGAGCTATGTTGTTGTGAACCAAGAGCTATGTGTTTGTGAACATAGAGTTCTGTATTTGTGAACATAGAGTTCTATAACTGTGAACATGTAGTTCTATTGTTGTGAACTTAGAGCTCTGTGTTTGTGAACATAGATCTCTATATCTGTGAATGTATAACTCTGTTATTGTAAACATGGAGTTATATTTTTGTGAACATAGAGTTCTGTATTTGTGAATATAGAGATATGTTGTTGTGAACCTAGAGCTCTGTGTTTGTGAACCTAGATCTCTATATCTGCGATGCATATCTCTGTTATTGCGACGAAGTCGATTTGCGAGGGAGAGCTACAGTTAACGCCGCTAACTTTTTTTTATAATTTAAACAAAAGCTAATAAAACGACACGTTTTGGACCCAGGTCCACCTTGGACAATATACACTCAAAAATGAACTTTTTTTTATAATTTAAACAAAAGCTAATAAAACGACACGTTTTGGACCCAGGTCCACCTTGGACAATATACACTCAAAAATGTGAAAGTGTTATCCAGTATCAGTTTATATACACTGCAGTTACATTTCAACACAACTACAGTTACATTTTGATATAACTACAGTTTCATTCGATAATATAAAAACAAATATGAGGCAATATCTTTTGAAATGAACTGTAGTATCAGTTACGGAGCTCCGTTACAACTAACGGCAACCATTTCCCCTACTTACTGAAACTGCGTCGTTTTGTGACCATGGTCCACAATTCCACCGTATAACGAGTGTGTGTATTTAGAGAAAGATAGCAAATTTCACTTTCGGTCATTGTTAGAGTATTATTAATTAGCGTTCACGAATTTAAAAACTTTCAATTTGACTCCACTTACAACTATTCAATTTTCCTCAATTTCAATCTCTCTAACCACTAACCAAATTACCCAGTAAAAAGTAAACGAAAATTTTAATGGGTAAAATTATGAGGACAACTTAGTCTTTTGTTTCTTGCTTCTCTTTCTTCCCCATTTCTTGCTCCGAAACCGTGTCCAACCTTTTGTTGGTAAATTGATTAATCAATTAAAGTAGGCAAAAGAGTTAAATAATTACATCAAACACAAATCAAGCCACAAGCGATCAAATAAAACTTGAATTTTCGTAGGGAAAAATTCACAATCCTTGTGTTAGGTCCAGTCTGAATTCAGGTGTAATTAAAGTTTTTTTTAGTTCTAAAGTTTAATTACACTTTAATAAATAGTTCAAGGATTTATTTTAACCTTATCTAAAAAAAAAATTAATATTAACCTGCCATTCAAGATTGAAACTGGGATGAATTGCAGGCCGCATTCAACCTTAATCTGGCATTGGTCCAATCTCCTTTTAGTTATAATCGCCCTCAATGTAGCATACATTGTGCTCTGTTTTACATGGAACAGGATATGCCTTCTCTATCCATATAATCGCCCTCAATGTAGCATACACTGTGCTCCGTTTTACATGGAACAGGATATGCCTTCTCCATCTATTTAATTCCTTACAAGTAGTTCAATGACTTTCTAGTGCTGATCTTGACTTGCATGCCTGGAAGTGGTGCTGTTCATGAAACCGAACTGGGATCCTAGCATATGTGCCAAACCAAGGAACTGCATTCTCACAAATCCTTATGACCCATCCGATCCACTTGTTACTGAAAAAGACGTGATCAAGGCCATGTACAATCCACAACCTACTTGGCTAGTTAAAAACGGATTTTTCTTTAATACTCTGTATGTCGCAAATGGTAAAATTGCTCCAAAAGTCCACTTCATTACAGCACTTCGATAAATCCCTTCCCTTTGGTCTTTACCTCAATCAACATGTACTCCTATGTGGCAACAGAGAGCAACCCTTGAAGAGAGATGGTCCAATACGTGTTGTAGTGTTGAATTCTCAGACTATTGAAGCACCATTTTGAACTAAAATGCACGAGAGACAACAATTCATGAGTTTATAGGAGTTTTACCCTTGAGCTATCTGTTTGATTGCAAGCCACTACTGCCGTAGTACTGATTGGTAGTTTCTCGAGAAAAATCTGCAAATGTCATCCCGTCTTTTAGCCTTGATGAAAGTGACGGGACAATATTACGAATCTTCTGACTAAGTTTCTCTAATTCCCGCTCTTCTCTGGGGTCATCTTCAGAACAGAACCCGCAACTTTGATCATCCGAGTGTAACTGCTTAAGAGGGTAATCTGAAAGATATAATTTTTTGCTCCATGCCGGCTGCAAGAAGACAACAAATGTTTCCCTGCTCAAGTTTTTAGGTTTTGGCGGTCTGCATACACTATGAAGTGTTGCTCGGAGCTTCCCCTTGGATAGTATATCAGCCGCTTCCCCAACCTGCACTATCAAACTCTCTGGAGGTGCCTTCACCATAAAAACCTGATCTTTTTGGGGATCAAATATTTGCAAATATGTGTGTCCACTAGGGGAAGGAGATTCTAGCTCACAAGGCATGCACAAATTATTATTTTCCTCCGTTAGTGCTTCATTGTCAGATGACAATATAAACATCGGCACTGTTAATACAGTGAATATGCCATAGTCATAATGCCACTGCTGCCACAACATAGAGTCGCTCAAGTCCTCATCACAACCCTCACTCCCCATCTGTTTAGAACCTGTTTCCTCACTTCTTTTGATTTCAATTTTGTTTTTGGCTCCCATCTTTACACTTCTATTAGCGGATTCTTTAATGATACGATTGTCAATAGTGGAATGATAGTGGATAAGGCGTCCTTTTGCCGTGCCAGATTCCAGTAAGCTCTGCTCGAGATCGTGTCCTCCAATGAATTTATCACATATCTGTGCAAGACAAAGCCCTACCTCCATCATGCAGTACCCCAGCTCATTAAAGATATATCCTAAATCCTTGAATCCCATATGATCAACCTCTAAACAGTCCTCTCCTTCAACAACTCTATGATGTATTGTTCTACAAGAATTACTCTCAAACCTTTCGTCATACTTCAATTTCTTTGCAAATGATGACACAATTCTATCCAAATTCTTCAACGGAACATCACTCCCCAAATCATGTTCCTGATAATTTACCAGGAAAACAAAAATTTATTTCTCGATTATATTCACAATAAGATTATTTCATTATATTCCGGCGATTGATCGTATTAAATGCGAAGCAAATATATGATTGATCGACAGAAGTGTTAAGTGCAGTTACAGGAATGTAGAGAAAACAGAAGGATGAAGTGTTACCTTAAGAAGCTTTTTGCGATCTTCATTGTTGAGAAGTGCGAGCTTCCGGGATAAAGGAAGTAAACTTCGACGGAGACTTGAGGTTTTGGGGACTCCGGTGATGGCAAGTAGGCCCGGACCGTTTGGCCCTAGGGCTTCCATTACCATTCTGGCTATAGATTCCAGCCGTTGAATTTCTTCGGTTGATTCAACGGCTTTGTCCGAAGACAATAGGATGAGATCCGAGTAACGGAGCTCGTCGAGTTCCATTATTTCTCCTTCCATTTCTGTACTCGCCGCTCGCCGCTGCTAATCCCGTTCGGCGGGTTCTATTCGAAGGAGACGAGCGTTATATTCTCGAGGACCTAAAACGACGCCGTCCTAAGAATTCTATTTTCTACCCGTGTTATACTGTGGACCATGGTTCAAATAGAACTTTGAACCATAGTCTAATACAATTGTCAAATGAAACTATAGTAGAGTTAAATTGATATTTTAGTATTATTAAAATAAATTTAATGTGTGTGAAAAATGAAATTAGAAATATATAGCTTATGTAATATACTAATATCGTATAATGCCATATAAAATTGTAGTAGAACCAAAATAATACATTAATGTTATTATAATGAAATTAGTGTATAAAAATGAAACTAAAAAACATAACTCATATAATAATATATATTGTCAAATGAACATGAAATGTAATTAAAATTACATTTCAATGTTATTATAATTAAATTAGTGCATATGAAAAATTAAACTGAAAAAAATAGAGCTCATACAATAACGTATATTATCAAATGAAATTACAGTAAAATTAAAATGATAATAAACTAATGTACATAAAAAATAAAATTAAAAAAAACAGAACAATATTGTCAAATTGAAACTGAAATTTAATTAAAATGATATAGCCTAATTTTACTTTAAGATACATGGATCATCAATTCATCATCCACAGTGAAATTTGCCATTTTTCTACTGGCTGGGCTTGGTTTAAACATTACTACGGCCCATAATTGCAAGCTAACTAAAGCCTCTTTCACTGCAAGGAATCGATTTCTCTTCCAGTGGAGTGGAATCTGCAGTTGTAGTGGATGGCTCCGCCCAAAAAATCCAAGAAATTGAAGAAGGATGCTAAGAAATTGAAGAAAAGAAAGATCAAGAACAAGAGCAAGAGTGGCAAGATAATCAGCACAGTACCTGTAGACAACAAGGCAGTTGATTCCGATTGGTGGGATTCTTTCTGGCACAAGAACTCTTCTTCCCCAGGTTTTGCTTGCTTCCATTTTCTCCTTAAATTTCTTCTTTCTTCTCCTTATTAAACTGCAATGGTTGAGAATTCTTTTGCGAATTAACTTCGATGATTTAGGTCACTCTCTGCGGAGTTATATTTTAGCTTGAAATTACAAGTTTCAAGAATGCACCTTTAGGGATTGACATAAATAGTCCAGTGTAGCTCGTAATCTCTTGTGATCTTTCTATCAAAAGAGCGTTGTGCTTGTTTGGATTTATGATGGTTAGTTATTCTCTACTGCAATATGAATCTGTTTAAGATCTTGATTTGGCTCTTCAAATGAGGAGATTAGTGTTTTTTTGTTGCTGTTATTGTTATTGTTGTGTGTGAGAGAGAGATTCTTTAGAGTTGTAGAATTATGTTCCTTGTGGGTTAGCAAGTTCAGTTCCAGGCTTCCAGTTAGGACTCGGGCTTTAAAATGGGTAGAAGAAGAGATTGGAGTTGGAGACTCAAAGTAAAAGAGAAATGGAAAGTAATGTAATCAAGATCCTTTCCTTTATTACAAACATTAATGGAGTCATAGGTTTAGATGCTGGTTGGTTGAATGACAAAGATAATGTAAGGGGAATAATATTTTTCCTGCCCCTTTCCATTCAGTTTCTCCTATTAGATTGAAGACTTAAATGGAGCCTTAGTCTTTCGCTTTTTCATATAATTTCTTGTCAGTTTTTATATTAGTCATTGCATTTGTTTTTGCCTCCATAATGAGGTGTTAAATAAATACTTCCTTTTAATTTCAACTGTGTATTGCAGGTTTGAGTATACCTTCTGATGAGGCAGAAGGTTTCAAGTACTTCTTTCGCGTTTCGAAAAAGACTTTTGATTACATATGTTCACTTGTGAGGGAGGATCTCATCTCAAGGCCCCCTTCAGGTCTCATCAATATCGAGGGAAGGCTCCTTAGCGTTGAGAAGCAGGTTGCAATCGCCTTGAGAAGATTGGCATCTGGTGAATCACAAGTTTCAGTTGGAGCTTCATTTGGAGTTGGGCAGTCTACCGTTTCTCAGGTGACTTGGAGGTTCATTGAGGCACTTGAAGAGCGTGCGAAGCATCACCTCAAGTGGCCCGAACCGAATAAAGTGGAAAAAATCAAGTCAGAGTTTGAAGCATCGTTTGGACTGCCTAATTGTTGTGGAGCAATTGATGCAACCCACATAATAATGACCCTTCCCACCGTTCAAACATCAGACGACTGGTGTGATCAGGAGAACAATTACAGCATGCTTTTGCAAGGGATTGTAGATAGTGAGATGAGATTTTTAGATATCGTGACTGGATGGCCTGGGGGCATGACTACTTCCAAACTATTGAAGTGTTCTGGATTTTATAAACTTTGTGAAGCTGGAGATCGTTTAAATGGCAGTGCCAAAATGACATATGAAGGACAAGAGATTAGGGAATATATAGTTGGTGGTTTTGGTTATCCTCTCCTTCCTTGGCTTATTACTCCTTGTGAAGAAGATAAGGAGCTTTCATCAGCCATGTTGGATTTTAATGCGGTGCATGAGACTGCAAGATCACTTGCAGTAAAGGCATTCTCGCAATTGAAGGGCGGCTGGAGAATCCTGAGTAAGGTTATGTGGAGACCTGATAAACGGAAGCTGCCTAGTATTATCTTGGTGTGTTGTCTGCTTCATAATATCATAATTGATTGTGGGGACCGGTTGCATCCGGATGCCGCTTTGACTTGTCATCATGACTCCGGTTATTTGGGACAGAGCTGCAAGCAAATTGATCCAATAGGGAGAACTATAAGAGATAACATAGCCAAGCACTTGCGGGATACAAAGATTAGTTATTCATCTTGATGACACTCTGACTCTGGTTATTGAGCAAGGGAGCATCCTCAAGGCTTCAACCAAGATGTACATGCCCAATTTATGTTGTTTTTGTAGTAACAAAGCAATATGTTTTTATGCTTGTAAGGGGAGAGGAAGGAGTGAAAACCAGATTGGGAAAACGGGTTGATTGCTTAATGAAAATATTTGATCCTCATATGCTTAGTGTTAAGGGAAGGATTTGTATGTAACATGTACAATGTCTGACATGCCAAACTGTTGGGCAGAGGCCGGTGATGGGCAAGTCCTGTAATTGGTGGCTAGGGAGATTGTTGGGCGGAGGCCGGTGAAGGGTCAAGTCCAACACCTTGTCTCTCAAAAATAAAATTGTACCTTCACTGTGAGTTATAGCTTTTGGCATAGTGGTAACTGGTAAGTGTTTAATCTTGGCATAGTGGTAAGTGCTTAGTGCTATCAGAGTCAGGTCACAAGTTCTAAGACGGGCAACTGTTGGGAGGGGGAATTGTTCGGCGTAGGCTGGTAAAGAGTCAAGTCCAATGCCCCACCTCTCGAGAATGTGATGGTAGTGATAAGCGTTTGATCTTAACACAAACAATCTTTTTTGCGAGGGCACTGCCGCACTCTCTTTGGCGTGGATATATGGGGAGGAGCTGAAGCTCAAGTACATAGAGTAGTATTGGGAGTATGGAAAAGGCCCTTTCCAAGAAGACAATGAAGAGAATAACACAACCAATGCAAACCTGCCCTGATAAATTGTTTCACTAATTTTACAGAAACTACTCCGGGGGAGAAGATAAACAATTCATTTTGGTAAATCTGTAAAGAGTATATGAATATAATACATACACACAAAAAGAAATTAATCCTACACACTAAGTTGGTCTGTATATGGTATTTGAGTAGTAGCTGAGTAGGGATGTATCAATCTCCTTGAGTTGCAGGCTGGACACAACAAGCACAGCATCTTGCTTTCTTTCTCCTCTCTCTTGTTCTAACCCCATACAGATAATCTCGCAACAAAACTCTTCTTTTTTCTTCAGACATTCCTGTTTTGCCTGTGCAATCTCTTTCATCATCAAGTTTCAGCAAAGCAAACTGCACCTTCTGCACTTCTACCTGTAAAACGCCAATTTTCTCAGATACTCTTCGAGCCTGTTCTGAGATTCTCCTCCTGCCAACACTTTGATTCTCCTCTAACTCCACTGCAGATGATGAGGACCCACCTTCAAGGTTTTTCATTAGTTTCCCACTCAGATCAATTAACTTATTCATAGCACCCATGGCATCATTCAATTGCCCCTTCAGAGTTTCACATTCAACAACTGTTTTCCCTCTTCTGCTCTTCTCAGTACTCTCAAGTTTACTCTTCAAGTCCTGTACCGTAATTTGAAGGTTCATCAGCTTCTGAACATCAGAACTAAGCCTTTCTAAGACTTTTCTCCTGTTCCTCTCTTGAAGATCCATTGATCTTTTGGAGACCTCCAATTTGTCCACTCCCAACTCCTCATCTGAACCAAGACGATCACTTTTCAGTTTCCTCACTGATTTGCGACGGGAATTACTATTCTTCCCAGTGATTGGAGGATCTGCAATTGCAAGCCTAGCCTTGCAAACAGTAAGACCGATGCTTGTATTCCAATCAGCAGTGTCCCATACTTCAAGTGTATGGTTATCAGCTTCAACCGATTCTCGTTTGCCAGTACTATAAGGTGACCAATCAGATATCTGGTCGAGCATAATATCTTTTGTCAACATCCCATTTTCTGTCTCCAGGACTCCAAATGCAAGCTTAGAGTTTTTCCTATGGTCATGGTTTTTAGATTTTAACTCTTCTATCTGTTTCTTTGCAACCTGCAGCTTGGAATGCATTCTCACATTCTTTTCCTCCTCAAGCTGCTTCATTTCAATTAAAGCCTTCTTAATAGCTTCAACCCGTGCTTCCAAACCTTGTAGGTCTGAAACTACATCTGTTGAGATGGAACTTTCATTTTCTCTTGGATTGTTTCCAAAATGAAAGTTTGCAACTAAATTAGCCTGTAAATAATAAGCAATAGACTGTAAGGCTGTAAGCACATAACATATTTTCATGTTTCCTTTAGTCTTTTGGACTAAAATATAAGGAAATTTCAGGGGTTACTTTCATTTTAAGATTTGAAGTACCCATCCTAGATCCTATAACACACTGGAAAGTTCAAGACACAGCTATAAAAAATAAGAATCACTCGGGCAAAATTACAGGATTCTGGAAATGATAACTTTTTTCATCTAACTAGATCTATGTATACCAAAATTTCAATAGATGATAAGATAGTGCACTCAGATTGATGTGAATTTAACTCCATTACCTCATTATCAGGTTCTTGAAGTTTTCCAGGTATGTGTTTCTCCAGGGATGATATGCATTTGCTCAAAGAAACAATAGCAGCGCAACACGCAGCCAGTTGAGTTTTATGAGTGTTGCTTTCAACATCCAGAATGCTTAACCTTTCTCTTAAAAGTTTGAAATCATTGGAGGTGCTTTCAGCTTCAAATCTCTCATGCCTAGCCATGAGCTCAGAAACTTTTTGCTCATATAAAACGTAATAACACATGTACATATACAATTCCCTGAAAAGCTTCTCCATTTCTGATTCCAATCTGTGGATCTCATTAGTTTGCTTCAGGAGTTCAGAATGCAATGCTTCCTTTTGCTTTTTAGTATTCCCATTCTCTTCACATAAGTGGTGAAGCTCATTGTCCAAAAAGAGTTTTGCTTCACGAAGATTTCCATTCTCTGTGCTCAAATGTTCACATTCTGCAGACAATGCTTCAATCTGCTGTTCTTGGAGAACTGTAGTCCGTTTAGCATCATTGTGTTCTCTTCTCAGAATCTCCAAACTTTCATATAATTCCAATCTCTCGTTTTCTGTGAGGCTGAGCTTCTTCCTTATTTCCTGAAGTTTCAGCTCATTCTCAAACAATAAATTCTTTCCAATTTCAATATCATGATTTAATTGATCATTGACAATCCTTGCAGTATTCAACTCATCTTCTACCTTCTGCAATGTCTTTATCAGGCTGAGATTTTCAATCTTTACCTTTTCCAACACCCTCTTAATTGAGCTCAGCTTTTCTGTGGTTTCACCATGGACTTCGTGTAGCTTGTTAACATCTGAAATGAGTGTCTTTATTTGCAAAGAGTTTTCTTTCATGTAGTTCTTGAACACCAAAGAGAGGGTATCAAGTGATAATAATTCACCACAGATAACATAGTTCTCCTGTTCTGAGATATGTCTTTTTTCTTCCCAGAAAGAAAACTCGTCACTCAAGGATCTCTTGTCCTCGTGAAGTTTCAAATGCTCTCTCTCTAAGGCATCATAAGCTACTTGCAGAGTCATCAATTTGCTGCTCAGATTCTCTATCTGAAGTTCCAATAAGTTCTCCTTACTCTCTTTTTCCATTAGTTTTGCTTTCATTTCTTCATTCATTTCTCGCAGTTCAACAGCTTCACTATGCAAGATGGAAAACTGATGAGATCTAATCCTGAGCTCCTGGTGAATAATGCTCTTTTCTGTATGGAGATTCTCTGCCTCTAGTTTTAGCTTCTCTAGCAAAGTGACAAGAACCAAAATCTGAACAGCCAATTGCTGATTTTCTTCCTCGGTTTTGCAGAGAGATTCTTTAATACTTTCAATTCTACCATGAAGATATGTTTGGTCTTCAATGTCCGCATAACTTTTCTCCAGGTTGTGCAGCCTTAACTGGGTGGTTTGCAACTCAGCAATTAAACTTTCCATTTTACCTGAAAGATCCTCTTTCTGATTCATTAGTATCCGGTACGAATCTTCTAAGCCTTTTGATTTTACCTTCAAGCTTTGGACTTCATCATGTGCATCAGAAAGGGAATTCTCCAGAAAAGCGTTTTTTGCCGAGAGCTTTTCCAGGTTCTCAGTTGTCAATTGCAGCTGACCAACTAAAGCTCCTCTTTCATCAAGAAGAGTTGATTTTTCAACCAAAAGGGATTGGCAAGAGAACTCCAAAGCCTTAAGTTTCTCTCTAACAGCTTCCATCTCAGCACTTGTATCCGAAAGGAAATTCTCCAGAATAGAATTTTTCTCAAGAAGCTGTTCAAATAACTTTAGCTTCTCCAAAAGAACCTCTTTCTCACCGTTTTCTCTCTTGCACGTCTCTTTTAAGTTGGAGTTCTCATCCTGCAATTCCTTCACAGATGATCCGAAGCATTCTGGGTCTAGGCCTAACGCATGCACTTCCTCCAAGATAGATAGATGTTTCTTGTTCAAATCATTCATCCCTTCTCTCAGACAGGATATTTCTTGTTGAAGAGCATTTCTTTGGTCCACTTGGAGCTCAACCTCTTTCTCGAGTCTCCCTTTTGTTTCCCTCAAGCTCAAGATCTCATCTTGGATATTTCTTATTGACATGGATGAGGATAAATTGAGTTCAATGAGGTTCTTGTTCTCCTCTTGTCGCTTCATTACTTCATCATTCAATCTCTGGTTATCAGTTTGCAGATCCTTTAAGAGTTGGACCCGATTCTGCAGTTCTGAAGCTAGAGATCTCAGTTCTTCTTGAGCTTGCCCATGCACGTCTTGTAACGTTTGGAAAGCGATTTCAACCTCCACAAAACGCAAGCGCTCTTCTTGTACGCATGCCCACAACCTCCCAAAATCCTTATTTTTCTCTGTAAGTTGTTGATTCTGGCTGTCCATCTTCAATGTCAAAGCTTCCAGCTCAGAGTGGAGAGACTGATTAGATGTTTCTAACACGAGGCACCGCTCTTCTGCTCCCTTCAACTTCGCACCTCCATTACCAATTTGTGCGTTAAGTAGTTGTGTTTCTTCCTGAGCAGAAGAGAGCTTACCCTCTAAACTAGAGATTGTCTCCAAACATTTCTGGTACTTTAGAGCTGCAGCTTCCTTCTCCTCTCTCAATTTGGGCATAGATTGCTTCAAAAGTTCAACCTCAGTTTCAGCTCTTTTTACTCTTTCATTTAACTTTATGGCATCTTCCTCTGCATTTTGTAACTTATTCTCCAGTTTAGCTATCATCTCAATAGACTGCACATCGAGTTCAGCTTTATTAGCTCTTTCACCAAGTGCGGCACTATCCTCCCGGGCACGACACAGGGCTTTCTCCAAAGCAGAAATCCTATCCAAGCATTCGCTGTATTGCTGAAGACTAGCTTCCTTTTCAGCTTCCATCTTAGATATAGCCACCTTCAAGGCTTGAATTTCAGCTTCAGCTTTGCCTGCTTGCTCACCGAGTTCTTGGGCACGAGAGCCTTGCGATTTCAGCTCAGACAGCTCGCCAGATTCGCCTGCCTCTTCCAAATCTGAATATGCCTCTACTGCTTCAAGAGTGTTGCCCACATTGCTGTGCAAACTCTGTTCTTCCCCATGGCCTCCACATCCAAACAGATCTTGATTCGGGTTCAATCCATTCCCTTTCGTTACAGAATCAGAATCGAAATCCTCTGTAAATGCCCCATTCCTCCCCACATCAAAACTATACGCCATTTGCAGCTGATCCGGTGTGTGAGGATCAGTCCCAGAAGCAATGCTTGCAGGTGAATCATCAATAAAATTCAATGGAACTTGGTTTGGAAAAGCTTCTGCCATGGTTTTTTGGGCCTGGCGGATCACCCCAGTCGCGTGATCATATCTTTCAGCCAATGCACGATAAGCTCGATACAACTCCTCCACCAATTTCATGAGCTCCGGACGCTTCTTGTAGTACATTTCTGCTCTTCTTGCAAAAGAATCAGCATCTTCTTCAATAAGTTTGATCATTGCTTTCACTTTTGCATCCATATCTACATACATATCAAATGAAAAAAGCAAGGTAAACATCACATTGTCCTTTCCTGGATGAGATGTGATTGAAGGGAATATATATACATTTAGAGAGTGTTGGGCAAAAGCCAGTAAAGGGCCAAGTCCATCACCACGCCTTGCCTTCCGAAAATATGATCGAAAATGTGATGATAGTTTATAAGGAAATAAAGTTAGGTCTTCGCGGCTAGATATAGCTTTTGGCGTAATGGTAAGCAGTCATGGATTTGAGTCCCAGCAAGAGCAAAAACATATTGATCCTAACGGAGAGAGAGAGAGATATTTTGGATGAAAGAAATAGGGTAAACCTGTGAGATTCTCCTGAAGCCATTTTGAATTCTTGGGGCTAATGTGGCTATCCCACCACCAAGAGTACATTCTTCTCGAGTCTGCATGTGATAATTTTGCCATCTAAACCCAGATGTGGTGGATAAACCCTCCAACTTCTGATCTCTCACACCTATCAAACCAAAATACAAACATATATGCCCAAATCCAATTCCAAACAAATATGAACTGTGAGATCAGGGATGAGATAGATAGCAAAATTACCTCAATCAAACTTGAATCGCAATATCCCACTCAACAATCAACAATGTGAGAATCATGCATCATTACCTCAATCAAACTTGAAAATTGTATCATGCATCATAATTGTGAGAAGCAACTAGCCAAAACAAGCGTATGAATCAATATACAGATGCAGGGGAAACTGAAAGTTTGGAGCCTGAGAATCAAAGCTCACCCGAAGAAGAAAAAAAAACCGAAAGAAATGGAAACTGAAAAGCAAAAGTGAATTGGGATTGAGATTGGCTGTCAAGAGAACATCTTTTGTGATTCCGTTTTCTCTCTCTCTCTTTCTCTCTCTCTTCATTGCCGTTGGAGTTTATGGCTTTGGTGCTACGCTGGGGTGTTGTTGAGTGCAGCAGTGCACTCTTTTGGGCAACTGCCAGAGTGGAAGTGGAAATAAAGTTGAAGACTGAAAAGGTGTAAGTAAAGAAACTTCTCAACCTTCTCCGGGGCTCCAATATTACCTGCCTTAACTTTTGTTTTTCCAAAAGAAATAATTATTAATTCTACTCCCAAAAGTGTAAAGTTCTTACCATATGTATTAATTGAGGCCAAAACAAACAAGGGAAGAAATATTCAAAATCAATGATGAATCACTGTATCATAAGTAAGGAGAATCTCGCCTCCGAGACTTAGTGTAGTTAGTTTGTCATCTGAGTCATGACTAGAGGTGATCGTGTGGGGTTCGAATTCCACTAGAAACATGTACGGGAAAATGCTCAATGATGATGAAATATTTGGATTAGATTTTTTGTGCGCACATGAAAAACTAGGATCTAACTAATAGGTGCCAAGGACCTTGTGGTCCAGTGACATCAAACCCTTCCCTTTATACGGGAGGTGGTGGGTTCGAGCCTCAGTGGAGTAAGTAGTTATGAACAGATACTGCATTGTAATAGAGTCAGTAGTATTCACAAAAAGGATTCCGTAGGGGTTATGTGGTTTTAAAAAATAATAACAATAAAACACATTACCAAAGTTTGGAGCACCTAAGTTTAAAAAATAATAATAATAAAACACATTACCATTACTAAGTATTTGATTTCCGTTCTGATTCTGATTCTCATGTGCGCACATTACCATTACTAAGTATTTGATTTCCGTTCCGATTCTGATTCTCATGTGCGATCCAAACACGCCCTCAGTTTTTCATTTTCTCATCATATCATACGCAATTTGGTGAGGGAAAATGAGGCGAGTAATTAGTATAGTACATCACGTTAATAATGCTACAATTAAGCGAAGGAGGTGATGCATAATTGTGAAGCAAGTGGAATTATCATAGGTGATGGGGAACATTGCAATACTCATTATGACTTGTGCCAAAATTCATACCAGCAACAATCTTTAAAACTTAGGTTGATCCCAACTTTCCAAGTTTCTCACTTGCAAAGTGAGGTGAAAAAATATGTTTTTTAATTTTTTTTATTTTTATTTTGTCAAGGTGCAAGCTTGCAAACGTATAAAAGTCGTCACTTTCGCAGTTTTTGTCCTTTCTATTATTATTATTATTATTATTATTATTATTATTATTACTACTACTACTACAATTACTGGGTGTGTAAATATCACAATTTCAGTTATAAGTATTATAATATTTATCATTAATAACAATTAATTTTATCTTAAATAGTATTACAATTTCACATATAAATATTATAATATCTATCATAAGTAACAATTTATTTTTAATTTAAATTGGTGCTAAATTTTCTAGAATTACACTGTGTAAGTATCACAATTTCAGTTATAATTATTAAAATATTTATAATTAGTAATAATCATTTTATCCTAAATAGTATTAAATTTTCTATAACAAGTATTATGATTTCTATAATAATTAATAAGTAACAAGAAATTATTTTAAATTCGACCCATCTCACAAATCTTCACACAAGTGTGACTCTATTATTATTAATCTTCACAAAGTGTGACTCTATTATTATTGTTGTTGTTGTTGTTATATACTTTTATTTATTTATTATATGTGTTGGTTAATTCTTTTTATTTTGTTATGTAACTAAACTGATTGAGTTTTAGTTTTACAATGTGAAGAGTAATTCGAATTGTTACGTTAACACAAATTATTTTAGATAAACTTTTTACGTAATACAATTTGCGTGCACAAAGAATCAGCAGCACCTTCAATGAGGCTCGAACCCACTCCCTTCCACATGGGGTGCAACCGGGTGTCACTAGACCACAAAGTCATTGACTACAATTTGCATTTGATTATATACATAATACGAAATTTTTTTAAAGTTTAAAAATAATTTCATGTTTTTTGGATTTCATTTTTATTATTTTTAATATTTAAAAGTGTTGGAATATTATTAAAAAAATAATTCTGAAAAATACAAGCACTAAAACAAACAAAAAAATTACATGATCAAATTTAATTTGAGTCGTGTATTACTCACACTTTCTTTAAAATGAATCTTATTTGCTACCTCCTAAGGTGCTAAGAGCGTTGTTACCTAGATTTCTCAAGATAAAACAAATTTATAATTTAAAAGTTGAGTACTCAATGATTAAATCTGGCAAACCAGAACAAGGAAGAACACAAGTTCCTTTAGAGGAGGAAGACCAGAAGTTTAGGGAGTGAAATTTTCAAGAAATTAAAGAAAATAATTCCATAGTTGTATATTGCAAATCAATTGCTCAACACTGGTATATATAGGGAAGTTGGTCAAATTAGCAATTAATCATGACATTAACACTTATTTAAAATCAGTTTGTAACCTCTATAACAGACAATTTAATTTGGAAATTAACACTGCGGTTACGAATATTAATTCTCAAAAAATAAATTGGAATTAATAGAAAATAATTCCTATGGACTAGAATTAACGCATTCCATAACGGTACACTCGGAAGTCACCAGACGATAAAAGGCAGCAGAAATTAATTCCATCAAAAGGAGAGATTAATCTCCTTCTGGTGAAACGGTACACCCGGAAGTCACCGAACGAGAAAACGCAGCAGAAATTGATTCCACCGAAAGGTGGAATAGCACCCCAACGCTCTACCTTAGCTTCCTTCTGAATGAGTGTCTTCTCATTTCGAGTGAACAAGTTGGAAAAATGCGGTCCATAAAAGTTTAAATTTTGCACAATCATAGAAGAATATACATTGTATTACACTTACAATCATATTTCGTCTGATTAGAATTTAAAGTTACATATATACAAAATTTAAATTTTACATTTTTTAATTTCTAAATATAATTTCTTAGTTATTATTCATATTATTAGAATTATAATATATATGAAATAAGATTAGAAATAATTCAATTTAATTATGTAAAATTTTTTCTATAAATTTATATAAATATGTATGATTAGAGATTATATTAATCATACAAAATTTTAATTTTGTATGCTAACTTGACCAAATATATGAAAATTCAACTATATTATTATATTGTACATTTTAACATATTTGTATTTTTAAATTCTTATATTTAAATTCATAATAACAAAATCTTTTCCGTGCATCGCACGGGTAAAACACTAGTTATTTAATAATTAAATGGTAATTAAGCTAAACATGGTCATATTTTTCATTTTTCCCATATTACATATCATTTTTTTTAAAGATAATTACAGATAAACGAGTATTATATTATTCAATTCAATTGAGTAATAATTTTGCACTAATTTTATAATCAAATAAATGTACACTCTCAAATATTAGAATTGTTTATAATTTCATCTTTAATTTTATTATCTAATTATATAATAAAAATTTTTATCACGGGTAATTGAGTAATTATTTGCTCGAATTCAAGCAAGGATAACATTAGAAAACATAATCGATCCAACTCATTTCATCAATTACACTATATAATATTCATTGTTATAATTTATATAATTGTATATCGATCCAAATATTCTTAAAATATTATAACAAATCCATTATGTGAAAGGTAGAGATGAAAATAGTAGTTTTCAATATATAATAATGTGTATATACATAGTGTGAGTGCGCATTTAGCATTGTCCTCTACTTGTCAAATGCGGAGTATTTTGTTAAGACTTCATTACATCATAGATAAATGATATTTTCAATTTTGATCTAGGAATAAATAAATGAATAAGCATATTCATCGTAGTTAAGAATGAGGTGACAAGCAGGAAAACTGAATGATAGTATAATTTAGTGGTTCGATTCAATGATGACACATGCTTTAATAGTTGATAGGAATGTCCTTCGGTAACAAAAGGTATTCATTCCACTCATGTGCTTAGTGAAACTGAATGATAGTGTGATTAGTTTTTTATTATAGCTTTTTTAAATTTTTGTATATTATTTTGAAATTATATTTTTTTTATGTATACAAGTGATTGGTATTATTTTAAAAGTTTAATTTTTTATATAAAAGTGATATGTATTATTTTAAAGTTATTAATTTATTATATTAAAATATTAATTTTTTATTATATTTGATATGTATTAATTTTTTTTAAAAAAAATTAATAGAATATAGTACAATAATAATAGTTATTATTATAAAAACGTTGTTTCTTTTTTATTTATAGTAACCACCATTTTTAGTAGCGAAAAGTCAAGGACTTTTAGAGTCACTTCCATCCGCTACACCTCTACAGTTGTAGCGGAAAGATATTTATATGTGTAGTGTATGTATTTTTTTGTACTAGTGTCCTTTGATGCTATTTTGTCACAAACAAAGTGGTAGTTTATTTCTACATGTTTAGTTAAGGCATGAAAAACATGATTTACAAATAGATATGTAGCACCAAGATTGTCACACCAAAGTCGAGGTGGTTTGCTACTGTGAGTCCAAGTTCACGAATGAGAGCAACTAATCATGTTACTGTTAGAAAAATTCATACATGCGCAGCGGAAGTATATCAAATCACTTTTTCTATGATTCTATGTAAAAGAGGGAGTTAGAAGGATTTTACCCTTGAAGCGTGCTTTGGCAGAGTCAACAGCTTGAACCGTCCAATTGTCCGGCCTCTAGTCCGTCCACCGATCGGGCACGCCAGAACTCCCAAAGATTTCTACGTGAAAATTATTTTCCTGACTAATCTCTGTATAACTTCTATCACTTAAGAAATAGGGCAAGGTTGGTATATATAGCCTGGTTTGGGCCCAAAGGTGCTAGCATTTAAAAGGCCAAAACTACCCAATATTATATTGAACTAGTATGCCACCCGTGCGATGCACGGACTAAAATTTAAAAATATATATTTAATGTTGTATTATTGCAAAGAAGTAAAGTTGTTATATATATAAACACATTATTGACTATAATTAAGATGATAATGTTCCATTATATATTAAACTTATAAATTTTTAAAAACCTCCTTTCGATACAACAGTTGACATTGAAGAACAATAATCTGCATTCTCATAAACAATAACAACTTTAAGACCAATGGAGTTGTTCACTCTCGATAACGCTACATAAAGTAGACCA
Organism: Ipomoea triloba; assembly: GCF_003576645.1. Classification (NCBI taxonomy): domain Eukaryota; kingdom Viridiplantae; phylum Streptophyta; class Magnoliopsida; order Solanales; family Convolvulaceae; genus Ipomoea; species Ipomoea triloba. Next base: position 24,349,454 of record NC_044922.1, read on the forward strand.
TGAAAAAAAATAACTTTCTTTAAAAATAGTCCAACAGTATAAAACTTTGGTCCTCACTTTTATTTATTGTCATTGCATAAGACAACATTAGTGGAATTATATCATTTCAAACTTAAAAGGCAATTGAGGATCAGATGGTGTTATATATAAAAAGGAAATATGTTATTAAATTTCACAGGAAATATATATGAGGTTTATCCATTTATAATTTCTTGTTATTTAATAATTATTTTGAATTATTATAATAAGAGATAAAAGATTATATGTAGTATAACCAATCATAATATAATAGATCATTATATCTTATAAAACTATAAATGTTATATTATCCACAAAATAAAAATTCACATATTTAATAAAAGCTTAGAACAACTAATAAGAATAATTATAATAATAAGTATAACAATTCTAATAACAATAATTTTAAGAATAACAGTAAGAACAACCAACAACAATAATTTTTTTGGTGTATATAATAATAAATATAATAATAATAATAATAATAATAATAATAATAATAATAATAAGTCTAATGGACCATTATCCCAATTGAATTCTCAACTAAGCCAATAAATTATGTTATTTTTATTTATGGGAGCATATACATATTGTTGCATACACCTAAGCTCTCATTGGTTCCTACAATTCTTGTAAAAATAATTAGCATTAACAATTAACAATAAAATAATGCCAACTACCATAAACAACATCATGGATGTACATTTTATACTTCTACGCATATTTTTCATTTCACTATCTTTCTCTCGTTGTACACTTCCCAACTTGGATTTTAACTTTGATATTTCTTCTTCATTCTTGTATCCTCCTCAATAGCCCAGGTATAATCTTTTTGACCTACGACACATTGGGGGATCATACCACTTCATAAACACATAGGTTGATCCATCCTTAAAAAAAGGGGAAAAAATTCAAAATTAATGGAATTCATTAACCATACTCTACATCATAATTTAACCTCATTGCAAAAACAAAAAATAAATTACTAACCTTACACCTTGAACATTCCAGGTACCTCCTACCTGGATTCTCATTCGTCCAGGATGTTTTCAAAGTCATTTCTTGACCACATTCACATAGTTGAATCGATATCCATTCCCCAGACAAGTAACATTTTGTCCTTGCAGTTGAATAACTTGAAGAGTTAGAACTTTCTCCTTTAGATCCTTCCATCCAATTTATGAAGTAGGTAAGAATTTGATTCAAAATTCAAGGACTTTGTGGGTCTTCAAGTGTAATTGGGTATGCTTTAGAAGAAGATAAAAAAAAGAAGAGTAAAGCATAAGATGAAAGATAACTCAATACTTAATTAGACTTCAATAACTGCACAAAAGAATTATGCACATTAAACAACAAATAATCCTAACAACAACAACAACAACAACAATAATAATAATATATTATTATTATTAAAAAAATATAGTTTAACAAATAAAAACATTTGAAAGAAATAATAACAATACTAATTAAATGTATAGAATAATATATATATATATATATATATATATATTATTAATTATTAATGATTATTACTATAAAGATAATGATAATAACAACATTAATTAATAATAATAATAATAATAAAAATATAAATATAACAACAACAATAATAATAATTATTATTATTATTATAATATTATAATACTTTATTATAATAACAATAATAATATTAACAATAATAATATCAACAATCAACAACAACAACAACAACAACAACAACAACAACAACAACAACAACAACAATAATAATAATAATAATAATAATAACAACAACAACACCAATGTACTGGGCTTTGACCCAACCTAACAAATCAGCCCAAACTCTACAAACCATATAGCCACAATCAATTTACAGCCCAAATTAATCCTTTACCCCCACTATAAATACCCAGCCCACCCATTTCAACCCAACTCCCATCAGCCCTTCACCCATACGCCCATCGTGTTCCTCCCTAATCGGCCGCAACATTGTCTCCCTCGACATAACTGGAAATCAATGCGGAGATCACAGTCGTCTTTCACTCTGCTCCTTAACGCAAACACTACCTACAATCTGCTTCTAATTCCCTCGCTTCAGCATCGCAAAGACATCTCCAAAAATCTTCGTACAGTCTCAACCCTAGACTGTTTCGATTTAGAAACATCGTCTTCCATAGCTTTCTCACAAGGTATGTTTTAATTACATTCTACAAACAAAAGTTAATTTTAATTCATTAACCATAAACCCTAATTCTTTGTTTACCGATCTATCTATTGACCATCAACAAACGAATATAGGTGTAGAAAAGCACAAGAAGCAGGAGAGATATGCATGCAAACAGATTTTGCAGGTCATAAGCTTCCATTTATAGGGGCAAAACGCATCTGATAAAGATAAGTAGTCCCTTAGCTCAAAACTATAGATCTCTAGTTTGAAATCAGATTTTGAAATCAGAAATATTTGAAGTGTAAAATCGGTATTTTATAAAATAGAGAATATAAACTTCATATTTGGATAATTACACACCGTACCAAGTCCGTGCTCGTGGGTCTTGAGGGTTTGGTCAAGAAAGTAGTTGGCCTTTGTGGATGGCATTGGCTGGTAATTCCCTCCAATTTTTTTTTTAGCTTTTCATGTTTTGGAGTGATTGCAGTAGATCTTGGCTTAATCTGCTTCCCTCTTTGAATTTTTATTTTATTTTATTTATTCACTTCTTTTTACTGTTTTTAAGTGGCCTGGTATTGCCTTCAACTGTGATTTTCTCCATTGTCTATTATTTATCAATGCTGCAAGAATCCCTTATTTAATACATGGGATTAGGGACTGAATTCTGTTGCTTTTTGGACTTCTGAGAAAGCTAAATATCTATTTTCAGATTGGCATCCATTTAGTCTTTATGGTAATGGCACAAATAAAATAATCAATTGAAATGCTCTATTCACATGTGCTAGTAATGTGGATTGCAGACTTGCAGTGTTTAGTTCCAAGATAATTGGATGAATAAAATTGCAGGTGCTTACAAATGGCATAGAGGTCAAATTCCAAAGGAATGCTCTAAGTGTGATTGACGGTCCTACTGGAAATGAGGAAGATGATGACCTTGAATTCAAGAATTTTCAGTGGAATGGTTCTGATATGGGTGAGTAAATTTTCAGTTCGGAATCATTCTCAGCAGTAGATTCTATTGTGCTGTCATATTTTATTCCATTTCCAAGATGTTTTATTTGGTTGTGTTTTTTGATTTGAGTGTTATGTTGTACAACCTACAATTGTGTGAATAGTGAAATGTGAATTACTATGGAAGATAACTAAAGAGAATGTGAGAGACCAGTGGATGGAATTAGTTATTGCAAAATGATTTCTGGTATAAAACTTTCTACTGTTGTAAAAAGTTGGTAATGCCGGCATGACTTTATCTTCATGTTGCTCTGTGTTTGTGAAATTTTCTAGTCATGTGAAAGTGGATTGCTACTATTCTACTCCATATATGTTTTTTTCTACAGTTGTAACACAAGATTCTTTTTTTTTCAAATGGTAACAGAATTGATAATAATTATTTTTATTTAATGATTGTTTGCAGTCCATTTCTGTGTTATATTCTTCAAAGAATGGACCATAAAGAATATTATCTTTGAATTAGTACATCAAAAGTAGATATCAGTTACTCATTGCATACAACAACAATTATGAACATGATATATACTCTCAATTGAAGAAATGAAATCAGGTATGCCATGAACTTTACCTCTTTGTAGCTTTGTGTTTCCTCTTACCGTCAACTTCTTCACTATTATTTGGTCTTACCTGTAAATTACATGGTTGACAGTGCTTCTGATATATGGCATAATTTTCATGCTTCAATAAGATTAATGAATACAATGAACAGAACAAATAGTAACTAAGCCATGAAGATGGAAAACTTCTCTTTATATAATCACATACATTATCATTTAGAAGGTAAGAATAAGCATGAACTTACTTGTGTTTGAGTTTTATTGCTATTATCATCATAATATGCTTTTGATGATCTCAGGTGTCAATGGTAGGAGTATTGCCTTGTTTCCTGATTTTCCTTGGCTTCCTTGGCGTTAATGTTGGATTTCACTGCTGGGCATGTAGTATTTATAGGATATTTCCCACCCAAATTTAGATTCAAAAATTGTAATTATTATTTTTTAGCATGCTCTTTTATTGTATTGTAACTTGTAAAAGTAAACACATTGGTAAGTGCAACTAATTAATTACCTGTTAAATGTTAATGTTTGGGAAGCAAAACCAGCTACACGGATGCTTTAACTTCTTTCATTGGGTTTTCTAATACCAATGATATTGGGAAGCAAAATCTCTAAAGCAAGACTTTTTAATAAAAAATCAAAAAGAAAAAAAAAACCTCCAAAACATTGAGCAGGAGATTGGAGCCATATTAGAGGTCAAATCCCCTGGCTTTATTATAATAAGAGATTAATTCATTAATCAATTATTAATGTATTAATTCAATATCGATAACTCTTTATCAATTTCTTTTAAAATTCTCAGCATTACCTCGAACCATTAAGGTGTGACTTTTTAGGTTCATAGTCAAACTAGCAACGAGTAATATTTAATAACTCATTATTAAATAACTCGTAAGTCATGAATGACACCTAGCAGTATGTCATGACTACCTAGTTGACAATGAATATATTTTAATATGTTATAGTGAACATTTTCGTTACAAATATCATGTAACATTCCTTCCACACAACACTTGTTCCGAACCAGGTAAAGGTCATGGTCAAACTTGGTCAAACCCATAAACCTGGTCAATATGTCTATTCAATATTCTTAACCTGAAGTCCAACTTCATTATACTCTGGCCAGAGATTCTTGTGGTACGATTATTGAATAGACTAGAACATCCTTGTTACCTCAAGGCGGTGGATCCTCTATTGAACGCACACATGTTTCCGTACAATACTGAACTAGGCCACCAAGTACACTTATAGTCCCATAATAAACAAAAGGCGCATACTGGCAAAAACTAGTTCACCATATGTACGAGACAACCATGTTGTCTCAAGTCAAAAGATTATTGCATACTTGTAACATACAACATACCGATGACACGTAGGTAAACACCATGCGGTACGTTGTAGTCAGTCATTGTTCAATGACTTGTTCTCTAACAATCATCCACATGTCCACTATCTGTATCTCATAGAGAATGGCATGAGACTCACAATAAGAAGGACAATGTGCTAGTCTTATCGGAATTCTAAATGCCCAATTAGAATTCCTATGACTAGGAACATTTTTACAATTCTTCATTTATTAATTCTTCGTCACTCATATTCTTAACTCTTAAGGATGAAGAATTAAGAAGATTGTATGGAATAATATCAAATATTAACTAAGCCAAAATAAATAAATAAATAAATAAAACAATTATTTATTGTATTTATTTAATAATAAATTAATGCCCAAAACAATAAATGTTGGCTCCTAGGGCATGTCTAACAGTTACGTCTGTTGAGACATTTGTTATAGCTTTGTATTCTGGTTCTATTGAAGATCTAGCCACTATCTTTTGCTTACGACAATGAAAACAGCAAAACCACTAATGAAGTTCCAGTCATCAAGGCACCCCACCCAAACAGAGTCTGAGAAAACATGGATGCCATCAGAGTCAGATTTTGATGAGACCGGAATGCAACAAATAAATGATCCATTAAAAGTCTCGAGTGGCCCGGTAACAAGATCTAAGTCAAGGAAGATTAAAGAGGCTTTTAACACTTTTGTGCAAACAGATTGGAGTCCAACATCTTTTTGTGAAGAAGAAGATCAATCTGGAAAAATAATTCTATTCAATTGTCTTCACATAAAAACTTTTGAAGACAATTCAGACTTCAGTATCAGATCAAATTTCCCGGTGTGAAATTATTTGCAATTATTTGCAAGGTGGGAAACTACTTTGCAAAATGTTGTATTTTTAATTTTAGGTGGGAAATTATTTTGTATTTTAATTTTGGGTGGGGAATTATTTTGTATTTTTAATTTTGGGTGGGAATTACTTTTACAAAGTTGTAATTTTTTATTTTGGGTGGGATTAGTGACCTAGAATATTTAATACCTTATTTTCCCCTATAAATACCCCATAAACCCAATGGTTTGAGACACACCTTGTAAGAATTCAATTTGAGTGAAATTTCTCTCTTTTCTTTACATGAGAAGTGCATTGAAGTTTAGGTTGTTTGTGAGAAGCATTCAATCTTGGTAGGCTAGTGAGAAGCTAGTTTATCCCCTTATCTTGTTCTTTATATTCACACACATATCCAAAAACCCAAAAAGAATACTATTACTCATATTATATAGCTAATTTTATTTTTGTATCTTAATTCTAGTGCTAGATTCCTAATATTCTAATTCTTAGCCTTGCTTAATAATCTAAGGGTTGAGAGTATTATTTGTTAGTTTGGTGAGACATTTGTAGAGTTGGGATCTCAAAATCCAAGAGTCTACAAGGTAAGATCCTCTTTTGGACACGAAAGGTTCTTGAGTGATTCCTTGAGTGTGCACTTATTGCGGGAAGCAATCCGTGTACGCATCAGATTTTGTAAAACATAATCCATAGTCTAGAGTCCCTTTGATATGCCTTAGAACTCGTTTGAGTGTCACCAATGCTTAGTGTTCGAAAAGTGCATGAACTAACAAAGTTTGTTGACTGCAAAGGAGAGGTTTGGACGAGTGATAGTTAGGTACTGAAGTTCTCTAACAAGGTTGCAATACTATGTAGGATTTTCATATAGTTGACCTGTGATTGTTGCACTTAGCTTATTGTTAATTGGAATTGGAGTTGAGATTGGTTTGCAGTATTCCATTCCCGACCTTTTGGTTATTTCAATCATATGCCTTCTTTGTGATATGATCGCCGCCCCCTTGTTGTTAATTGTCTATATTCCTATAAAGAAGTTAAGTAGTCCCATATCTCTTATTTTAAAGACATAAGCTAGAATGTTTATAAACCAGTTAATAAATTTGAGTGTTAGTAGCTGGATAGATAAACAAAGGTATATAAGTTTTTGAAGCCTGGAAACCGATTAAAAGTAAGCAATCATGAAGTCGTTTGAACCACACACGAGGTGCTTGTTTCAAGCCATAGAGTGATTTTTGTAGTTTGCAAACAAGATTAGGAAAATATTTGTCTATGTACATTGGCGGTTGCTTCATAAAAACATTTTCACTTAGGGAGCCATTTAGGAAGGCATTGTGAACATCAAGTTGGCGGGTTGACTAATTTTTTGTTATAGCAAGAGATAAGGGATCGGAAGTCTTACTTTAGTTAGCTTGACCACTAGATTAAAAGTGCCAAAGTAATTTTTATCTTCAACTTGATTGAACCATTTGGCAACAAGTCGAGCCTTGTAACGTTTAGTTGATCCATCAAGCTTTCTCTTAACTTGGAACACCTAATTGCATCCTATCATATTCATATCTCGGTTAGGTGGAACTAGTTTCCAAGTGTTGTTGTGCAGTAGGGCATTGAACTCTTGATACATCATTGTTCGCCATTCAAAGTTGTTCATGGCTTGAGAGTAGCAAATGGGCTTGGAATCTTCTACACATGCAATCAAAGCTTTGTTACCTGTAGAGCCACGAGTCATATGGCGAAGTACTATATGATGTGTTTGGTGAGTCGGAGGTAGTGGTTGGTGCCGTGGGGTTTGGAAGGAACAATTGGAGGATGTTTGGGTGTGAATTCTGCCAGGGGGTTGGGGTGGTGTCAACACGATCGTGTCTAGGTGGTGTCACAGTCATGTCTCTTTCTGTCTGGGTGACAACTGACAAGGTCATGACACGGGTGACACGGTCGTGTTTTCTTACAGGTAGTGCGGTCAACTTAGGGCGTAGACAACAACCCATGGTAATGGATCTCGAGCACGAATACGAACCTGATCGTTGTCAAAAATGAAGTATACGGGTTTAGATTTGTCGTTCCGCTGAGGATTGGGGATTATGGCACGTAATATGCAATCACTAAACTAGGCACTAGTACAAGGAAATCAACAAG
>NC_044922.1:24365157-24366208 GCF_003576645.1 Ipomoea triloba
CCTTCCTAGCAAATTTCTCTTCAAGATATGTCTTTAAGTGGTGGCCATCAATAAATTCTTTTATGCACAAGCTCACCACTTCAATTGCTAGGATCACCTTGCTCTTCATTTCAAACTTCATGCATCTTTCCTCAAAGCCATTTTTTATCCACAAGTCAAACAAGGATTTCTTCCTAAACATTGCTTCTTGGTGGTAGATATGAGATTGACTAATCCCATTGTCTCCATTCCCATTCTTTTCTTGATTTCCCTTTTCTTGAGCAAGTAATGGAAACCTTGGGTCTTCGTTATGCACCAAAAGGAAGTAAGAATCCTTAGATATGAATATAGGCCAATGGGGGCCTACACTTTCAAAAACATTGACACCTCCCGGTTCCCAAGTTATTCTAAAGTTCTCACCCAAGGGAGTGTCATTCATTGAAGGGCATTCATCATTTGTGCCACAAATTTCATCACTTTTATCATTCTTGAGCATTTCTTCATTTGGACCATCTTCAAGTTGCACCTTGTCACCATTCCCTTGCAACTCTACACTTTCTTCCCAACTTGGTGTTTCCATCTCAATGCACTCATCATAAACCTCATCATCTTCACCTTCAAGGTCCTCACCCTCCTTTTCATTTCTATCAACCACATGCCCTTCAATTGGTAATAACAACTCTTGTAGAACTTCTTCATTAGAAGACAATTCTTGAGTGGCTTCTTGAGTTGTCAAACCTTGTTTTTGAGCCTTCATGTTTTCTAATTGAACTTGTAGCTCATTCATTTGCATAAGTATGTTGTTCATCATGGACCTCATCTCCTCATCAATAGGTTGGCTTGTTTGTGGGGATTCTTGATAGAATGGCTCTTGAGGTTCCCATTGATTATTGGCATATTCTTCCTCACTTGGTCTCATGCGATAACCCTCATCCTCAATGTCATCATCGGGAACAATAGTGACTCCCCAACGCTTAGCCAACGCCAAAGTTTCCTCATCTATCCCATAGCTCCCCACACTTGGTGAATGGTTGTAGTGATCATATGGAGGTTGAGTGTCATGGGGGTATGG
>NC_044922.1:24380663-24381488 GCF_003576645.1 Ipomoea triloba
CAAGTTCTAGCAAAACAACCATTACCGGAATCTCACATAAGCCTTCACTAGCAGTGCACAACACACTAGATCAAGAATTGATTCAATTATTAAGTGGTTAACAAGGCTATTGGCAAGAGAATAGATCAATCACGTAACCCCTTGGCTCATCAATCACAAGTTGAGTTGCAACAAATTCCACCAAAACAAACCACAAACCAACAAAGAGAGAGTGATCACAACTTCAAGCAAGGAAAGGTAATTTAGCCAACATTATGCACAATGAGTCATCCAAGCAAAGTTTCAAAAATTTTCAAAAATTACCCATTTTTTGTCTTCCCCCCACACTTAGAAATTACATCGTCCTCGATGTGAAAGAAAATAAAGCACAAGGGGGAAGGGTAACACAAGGAGCACAATCTCTACTATCTACACCAAGTAAAGCAATATTCACAATTAAAGAGAGTAGAGAAGGTAGATGAGACTCCCCTAATGAATCCCTTATGACAAAGAATCATCATGAAGCCTTCTTGGAATTGAGCATACTCCTTAGTATCATTCCTAGAGTCAAGAGAATATACACATGAAAGCACAAGTGAAAACATGATATATCAAAAATAAAATTATAAAGAAAAATAAAGAAGAAAATAAAATACAATAAAATAAAGGATAACATGGGGTGCCTCCCATGAAGCGCTAAGTTTAATGTCGCTAGCTCGACTCAACCTCTCAAGATCAACCATCATTGTATTGGAGAAAGAACATCACATCCTTCCTAGCAAATTTCTCTTCAAGATATGTCTTTAAGTGGTGGCCATCAATAAATTCTTTTATGCACAAGCTCAC
>NC_044922.1:24387773-24455273 GCF_003576645.1 Ipomoea triloba
GAATAAAACAAAGGAGAGAACTTCACACTTGTTCACAATTGAGGGTAGAAGAGATATAACTTGAATGAACTAAGGAGCAAACAAGACTTAAGGACAATAATGGCATTAAAATAATAGTCGTAGATGAAAATTGGTAGGATTTTAAACATGTATGATTAAAATGGTCATTTTGCTAATACTCACGAGACTAAAATTAATATCTACTCTGGAGTAAATTACATAGTGCAGTCAAGGTCCTCCTCGTAATACCTATTCCTTTTTAGCTTATTATGTGTTTATTTTAGAGTACTACAAACTCACTTTTAGCATGTTTGTTATATTTTGATACATATTAATTTTAAATATATTTCATATTTATTTTTAGTATATTGCTAGTAAACAACATCATCCTTATCAACCTCTAACAGGGCGTTTGGTTGGGAGGAGGGAATTAGGGTGGAAAAGAATTTTAATTCTGTGGAATTGCTATTCAATGAATAAAGTAAGAATTGAAATTACAGTGTTTGGTATGCAGAAATAGGAGTACAGGGAATTGAAAGGTAAAAAGTGACAAAATGACTAAAATGCCTTTATGATGGGGTAGATGTTGTAGTAATAGTAGTAAGAGTAGTAGTAGTAATAATAATAATTCTTTCAAAAATTAATAATAATAATAATAATAATAAGTATAATAATAATAATTCATTCAAAATAATAATAATAATAATAATAATTCTTTCAAAATAATAACAATAATAATAATAATTATTATTGTTATTATTATTTCAAATTTTTTTTAAAAAAAAAAAAGACAAAGGGTATGGGAGGAGGGGCAAAATTGTCTTNTAATAAGTATAATAATAATAATTCATTCAAAATAATAATAATAATAATAATAATTCTTTCAAAATAATAACAATAATAATAATAATTATTATTGTTATTATTATTTCAAATTTTTTTTAAAAAAAAAAAAGACAAAGGGTATGGGAGGAGGGGCAAAATTGTCTTTACACCAACAAATTGCCCCTCCTCTCCACCGAATTGCAATTCATGGGGGGTACCCTATGAATTGCAATTCATCATTTGGAGGGAATTGCAATTCCCTCCAACCAAACACTGTAGTTTGGGAATTCACTGAATTGCAATGAATTGCAATTCCTCCCAAATTACATCCAACCAAACAGGCCATAAGTTATTGGGAAATTTACAGGGCGTTTGGTTGGGAGGAGGGAATTAGGGGGGAAAAGAATTGTAATTCGGTGAAATTGCAATTCAATGAATAAAGTAGGAATTGAAATTACAATGTTTAGTATGCAGAAATAGGAGTATAGGGAATTGAAAGGTAAGAAGCAACAAAATGACTAAAATGCCCTTATGTTTTGGTAGATGTTGTAGTAATAGTAATAATAATAATAATAATAATAATTCTTTCAAAAAAAAAATAAGTATAATAATAATTCATTCAAATAATAATAATAATAATAATAATAATAATTCTTTCAAAGTAATAATAATAATAATAATTCTTTTAAAATAATAATAATAATTCTTTCAATTTTTTTATATAAAAAAAAAAAGAAAAAAAAAAGACAAAGGATATGGGAGGAGGGGCAAAATTGTCTTTACACCAACAAATTGCCCCTCCTCTCCACCGAATTGCAATTCATGGGGGGTACCTCATGAATTGCAATTCATCATTTGCAGGGAATTACAATTCTGCGGAATTGCAATTCCCTCCAACCAAACACTGTAGTTTGGGAATTCACTGAATTGCAATTCAGTGAATTACAATTCCCCCCAAACTACATCCAACCAAACAGGCCATTAGTTCTTCAATTTTCATCCAAGTGACGTGTAGTTCCAAGTTCCAACCAACAAAAACATTTTCTTTTTTGAAAAAAAAAATGCATGAGCCCTTGGTCTCATTAGTCAATTTGCTTCATTCCCAACTAAAAAAGTGTGAGTTTAAAAATTGAAATGATTCTTGAACTAATTTTTGTACTTTGGTAATTAAGTGGGTCAACCAAAGCAGAGGGAAAATGAATGATCAAAAAGACCTTGTCAAATGTACTAAAAAAAAAAGACCTTGTCAAATTAGGATTCATGTTTTTTTTTCCTATTAATCAGTTAAAAATTTCTATTAGATAAGAATAAAATTGCTAGTTTGGTGAAAAAAAAAAAAAAACTAGTTTTACACATTTAATAACTTAGAAATTGACCTTACACCACGAAGAAATGTTTTTTTTTTGTCACTTGAAGATCGCAATTATACTGTGGACCATGGTCATGGCTGATATTATAGGGTTGAACTGATACTGCAGTTGTGTTGAAATGGAATTATAGTTACGCGGAACAGAGACCGTTTCATTCGTCAACACAACTGCAGTATCCGTTCAACACAATTGCAATTCCAGACGGATGAAACAGTCTATGTTCCGCGCAACTGCAATTCTCTTTCAACACAACTGCAGTATCAATCATGACCATGGTCCACGATCCACGGTATAACGACTGCTTGAAGATATATTGTATAATTGTAACGCATTAAATTGACATTTATAAAAATCAAAAGTAGATAGCATTGCCACGTAATTATCGAAACATATATCTAAACAAGATCGGATAACATTGTCACGTGATTACCAGCAAGGCAACTTATCCTTTTAAAAAATGATAAAATAATAATGGACAAAATATATAGTATATAGCACTGTTGTAAAAATCGGTCTAGGCAGCGCCTAAGCGCTATGCACCCCTAGGCCGTTCCGCTTTCATTATTAGGCAGGAAAAAATCGGCCAGACGCTTAGTCGGTCAACTCGGCCGATTTCGATCAAGTCGTCTGAGTCGGTTGATTTCGATCAAGTCGTCTGAGTCGGTCGATTTCATCCGATTTTGACCGAGTTATTTCGATTTTGACCGGTCGTTGAAATATGAACTACTACGATAAGTTTTAAACTTTAAACCTTTAATTTCTTTTATTAATTAATTAATCCAATTTATTCATTGATTTTATAATTCAATTTATTAATTACTCCATAATAAATATTCATTTATTTGATTTATTTCATACTTCATTAATTAATAATCATTATTATCAGATCCTTCTACACACCAATAATACATAATTCACAAATGATTAACAGAGATACATAAATAAAATATGAACTCGAATTTTATTAGTCAAAGCTGAAATAGATACGGTCATGCGAGATGCATAATGATTCATTAGTTATTTTTGATAGTTTGCTACTTTGAATATTTGGTTGATTGAAGTATTTGAGCATTTCATATTTGTGTATTTTTATTTTTTAATATTGCTATGATGTTATGACTTATCAATTATCATTATTTCATTTATTAAGATGTGTTATTTGATTAAATGTTGAAAACAGTCTCATTAAAATTGTCAAATTGCAAGTTTATAACCAAACATATTTCAAAGAATAGGACAAAAGGATTTTAATTGAGATGACTAAAAGATATCATTTATTTAAAATAATAATGATAAAGATGAAAAAAAATATGTAAAATAACTTTTCAAAATAAACTATTATTTTAAACTACTAATTTATTTGAGAACATTACCCAACAAAATTTATAACTTATTAGTAGTTTAAAATAAATTATAAGCTGCTAAATAAATTTTGTCAAACACAACCTAACTAACATTTCATAGGATAATTTAACATTCCGTGAAAGATCCAAGTAGTATTTTTTTTTTTTTTTAATATGTGAGGCAATCCGTAATTTCTTGTGCAAATTTCAATTTCCCAAAGCCTGACTCAGATAAGAATTTCCTCAGACTCCAATTAGTGCACCTTTGCTTCTGCTAAATGTCTACCATTTCTTCTATACTCCGGCGGGAAATCCACCGGAAACCGCACGTTCTTAGCCGGCGATCTCTATTTTCTACTGCGGCGCCGGCGACGAAGGACCACAATGCTACTCAAAAGATTGAAAAAATACTTATAGCTAATAGGGGCGAAATAGCTTGTAGAATCATTAGAACCGCCAAAAGACTAGGGATTCGTACTGTCGCCGTCTACAGCGACGCCGATAGGTACAGTCTGCACGTAAAATCGGCCGACGAGGCTGTTCGTATTGGTCCTCCGCCGGCGCGTCTCAGCTACTTGAACGCTCCAACAATTGTGGAAGCCGCAGCTCGGACTGGAGCACAGGTTGTTAACAAACTTTCTAATTGTGGCAGAATTGTGATAATAGATTTACATTTATTTTGTTGTGTTATCAAATGTTTGTTTTGGGTTCGGTAAATGTTTATTTGGCCTATACTAATTTGCATAACTGGTGCTAAATATTTTCCCAGTACAACGCCAGACATTCAGATTGGATTTTTTGATATTCAGGCTATCCACCCAGGTTATGGTTTCTTATCGGAAAGTGCTGATTTTGCTCAACTCTGTGAAGATGAAGGCTTGATCTTTATTGGACCTCCTGCATCTGCAATCCGTGATATGGGCGACAAAAGGTAGAGAATGCTAATTTATAAGTGATTTTTTTGTCATTCCATGCTCTTTTTAATATGTAACCTTTTGACCTCTCATATGCATTATAACATCTATGTGGTTCTAATGCTTGCTAGAGGATTTAGAAAGACACAGGAGCAACAAGAGCATTAAAAGACTGTTCTTTTGATTTTCTAGTGGATTTAGCTGAAGAAAGGAATTGAAATAAAAATTATTATAGTCTTGTGCTATCCGATTCTTACTTCTTAGAGGCTGCCTCTAGTGTCTCACTTGTCTACTTCATCTTAGAGATACGTGATGTATACACCTCAATCTGACTGTTTAAGATTTTGTATGAAATCTCTTCAGGAAAAAAAGAAGAGGATTTTGTATGAAATGATAATTTAGCAGATTTGCACATTGGGTGCTATTAAGATCCCTTTACTTCACTAAACTGTTTGAATGCTTTGTCATGTGGGTGGTTTTCTGCTCATTTCCTCTCTCTCTTTCTCTCCCTCTCTTATTTATTTATTTATTTGCTCTTATGGGCTTTTCTATCAGTGCTTCAAAGAGAATAATGGGTGCAGCAGGGGTGCCACTTGTACCTGGATATCACGGTGAAGAACAAGATGTTGACTTAATGAGATCAGAAGCAGAGAAAATTGGCTATCCTATTTTAATTAAGCCGACTCATGGAGGTGGAGGAAAGGTGTGCATTTAGTTTAGTTCTGGTTTTCTTTGTTTTTTTTTTCCCCTAATTTCTGTTTGTTAAAAAAATGAAAAAATCTATGAAATGTTTGGCTAATAGTGTCTCTTTATTGTTTTATATTATCAATTCTTACACAATTTTGACATTATCTTAAATTGGAGATTCCTTTTTCCTCTTCTTGTTCATGTTCTCAAGTTCTTAAGCACTGTTTACTTTTCCATAGCTGGTGAGTCAATACAGTATCGCCACTAACAGTTTTATTTGATAAGAAAATAATAGTTGGCTGAAGGGAGTTTCAAAGCCTGGTTTAAAATACAGATCCTTGTCTTTTATCATATATGCATGTCCATTCATGTGTGGCCTTTGAAAGTTATATTTGCACTTGTTTGTCCAATTCCAGGGCATGAGAATTGTTCAAAGTCCTAGTGAATTTGTTGATTCATTCTTGGGTGCTCAACGAGAGGCTGCTGCATCTTTTGGCATAAACACAATCTTGCTAGAGAAATATATTACTAAACCAAGACACATTGAAGTCCAGGTATGCTTCTTATGTTTAAGCAACTCATGTTGTGCATTCTCTAACTATTTTAAGTGATGGAAATGAAACTGTTTTCTCAGAACAGAGAGAGATTCACACTTTTATGTGAAATGTCAAATGTGATGTGAAAATTTAATGTGATTATATAATAGCATGTTCAGTATGCAAATATTTGGTGTATATAATAGCATGTTCATTATGCAGATATTTGGTGACAAGATTGGTAATATTATCCATCTCCATGAGAGAGATTGCAGTGTTCAAAGAAGGCACCAAAAAATAATTGAAGAAGCTCCTGCTGTAATCACATTTCTTTTTCTTTTTTTTTTATTATAAATTTTGTTTTCTTTTTTTAAGTTAATATTCTGCCTTCTTGACAGTTGAAACTTCTTTTATTTCCATATTTGCAGCCAAATATTTATAGTGAGTTCCGGACCCACTTGGGTCAATCTGCTGTATCTGCAGCTAAGGTAAAGGGTCATAAAATTTCTAAACTGTTTCTTTGTATGATTTGCTTACACAATGTCTCCACACAAATAATTATCCTTTTGTCATGCACTCATGCATATAATATTTGTTCTTATCTTCAGGTGATATAGAAGTGCTTTGCCTGTCTGTTTTTTCATACTGAGTTACTTACACACTATGAATGGTGATTTGACTAACTTCTGAGATTGAAAACCTTCTCTTTTGAGATATCTGCTATAGTATTTTTTGTATTTGGTGTGTGTTTTGGAACATTTTATTAAGCTTTTTGTCTGTTTTGTTCAACCTGACACACCTTCCTTTATTCTTAAAGGCAGTTAATTATCATAGTGCTGGTACTGTGGAATTTATCGTTGATACTCTTTCAGGAGAATTTTATTTTATGGAGATGAATACCCGCCTTCAGGTGTCTGTGTAATCTTTCACTCTTTCCCATTTCGCTCTAATATCTACTACAAATAGGGAACATAATAACTCTTTGGCAGGTTGAACACCCTGTTACCGAGATGATTGTTGGTCAAGATCTTGTGGAGTGGCAAGTACGTGTTGCAAGTGGAGAGCCTCTTCCTTTGAGCCAATCACAGGTTCCTTTATCAGGTTAGAGATTTAATTGAATGTATTACTTCTGTCTTCTTTAATATATGCTAGCTATTAACTTCATGTGGATATTTTCTCATTAATAATAATAATAATAATATTATTATTATTATTATTATTATTATTGTTGTTGTTGTTGTTGTTGTTGTTGTTGTTGTTGTTGTTGTTGTTATTATTATTATTAGTATTTTCTGGCCTAACACCCAAGCCAGTGCTTCAGGAGAACATTCTTTGCAAATAACATGATTGAAATATCCAAACCTCTAAACATACAAAGATTTTATTTCTCTTGGCAGGTCATGCTTTTGAAGCCCGGATATATGCTGAAAATGTCTCCAAAGGGTTTCTTCCTGCTACTGGGGTTCTTCATCATTATCGTCCTGTTCCAGTTTCATCATCAGGTGCCACTCTATCTTCATGTTTGTGTGTTCATGAAAATAATTCTCAAATGTAATTTAGGTACTTTTTAATAGTTTTACATAATTCCTAGTTGGTGGTAGTTATGCAAAGAAAAATAGATCATTAAGATGCTTGCAAGTAGCATATCATTTAATTTGAGCATGCTGATGGCTTATGCTCCTGGTCACACCTAAAGAACATTAATCTCTCAAGGATCCTTAAATTATTCAGATAGCATTTCTGGGGATGCAATTAACCTTATTGAATGCCAAATACTCATAAGAACTGATCATAATAGGAATATGAATTAGACAACTCTTCTAGTTGATCAAATTGCAACCATTTATTGATTTGTACAATCACAATCCTACCTTAACATATTTATTTGGAATGGTTGTGGTGCAATCGAAGTCAACTGTTTATAGAAGAATTTTAAATACAATTTCATTTAGTGTTGTCAGATAGCTGCTTGTGAGAATACACTTGTGACTACAGTAGTAGCTATTCATTGTTGATTTTACTAATTTCATTTCCATGCTATGTTGCAGTTAGAGTTGAGACTGGAGTTGAGGAAGGGGACACTGTAAGCATGCATTATGATCCTATGATTGCCAAGCTTGTAGTATGGGGAGAGAATCGCCCTGCAGCATTGATAAAAATGAAAGACTGCTTGTCAAAGTTTCAGGTATTCTCTGATTTAATGTTTAAGTTTGGTGATGCCTGCATTGAACATTTATTCTGACATGCAATATTGTCCGCACTCCACTCTAGGTTGCAGGTTTGCCAACCAACATAGATTTCCTGTCTAAACTTGCACACCATTTTGCTTTTGAAAATGGTGAAGTGGAAACTCATTTCATTGAGCAGTATAAAGATGATCTATTCATCAGTGCTGGAATTGCACAAGAAGCATGTAATGCCATGAGATGTGGTGCATCTATTGCTGCTGCTTGCATTTGCAAAATGGAGCTCGCAGCATCAAGGGATAGTGCCCCTGGTAAATTTAAGCTTGGGATTAGTGGGAATTTATTTTTAAAATTTCTACAAATTCTTGATTTTTTAAAATTCTTTTTTATGAGCAGGAGGTCTGTTTATGTGGTATGCTGATCCTCCTTTTAGAGTACATCGTTTGGCTAGTCGAACTATGGAGCTTGAAGGCGATGATGAGTATAACTATAATGGCTCAAAAAATTTAAATGTTTCCATAACCTATTTGGATGATGGGAAATTCCTAGTTGAGGTACTCTATATATCTGCTTTTACATGATAGTTCTAGTATGTGCCTATGTGGAGAGGGTACTTCTATAATTTGTTTGTGAAAGCTTTATCTCAAATTCTTTTGCTTTAAATTTAAACACCACTTTCTTTTCTCCTTTGGCCTGTTAATGTTTCAAAAGCAGCTATTATTGAAATTTTAATGTAAAACTTATATTTTTCCAGACAGGAGAAAGCACTTCCCCCTGTTTGGAGGTCAAAGTAGAACAGTTAAGCAATGAAAACTATATGGTTGAAGTAGACGGTGTAAAACTAAATGTGAGCCTTGCTGTTTATTCCAAGGTAAAGCCTATCCTTTTGACTCCATTTCCTTGTTTTGTAACGTGGTTGATAATTTTTTTTTAATCATAGATTGCTGTTTCCTTTATTATATGTATGCGTATATGTTTAATGTAGTTTTTGTTGAAAATCTATTAACTGTTCAAGAGGATAAGCATAGCAGCAAGAGCTTAAATTGGCTTCAATTAATAAAAGCTTTTATTTCATCATCTTGTAGGACCATTTTAAGCACATCCACATTTGGCATGGTCA
Source organism: Ipomoea triloba (assembly GCF_003576645.1). Classification (NCBI taxonomy): domain Eukaryota; kingdom Viridiplantae; phylum Streptophyta; class Magnoliopsida; order Solanales; family Convolvulaceae; genus Ipomoea; species Ipomoea triloba. Next base: position 24,396,755 of record NC_044922.1, read on the forward strand.
ATACCATCATCACTTCAAACAAAGTATAGGTCTTGAACTGTTTGATGATGATGAACTGCAACACAAACCTTCCAATGAGTCTGCGTCTCATCCTCCTGGAACTGTAGTGGCCCCGATGGCTGGTCTAGTGGTTAAAGTTTTGGTGAAGGATGGGGAAAAAGTTCAGCAAGGCCAACCAGTATTGGTATTAGAAGCAATGAAGATGGAGGTCTGTACTTGCAAACTTCACTTTAATATCATATTAAAGCCTTTTCTTCAAAAACTTGAACCCTGATCTCTTCTCTGTGTCCATCCCATTTATTAGCATGTCGTGAAAGCTCCAAATACTGGCTATGTTAGTGGACTTGAGGTTGAAGTGGGCCAGCAGATTTATGATGGTGTTCCTCTCTTCAGTATCAAGGTTAGTTGTCTTCCCCACAGATGTCCATATTTTTTTTTCTTTTTTTGGGGTGACGAGGGAAACCCGCACCCACTATCGTGACCCTAGCCGGCAAAGGAGCACAAAGAGGTAAACCAGCCTAGGTTACCCATGGCTGACCGGCTCAAATCAAGAAAGTTGGGATTCGAACTCGTGATCTTGTGGTTACAAATTATTAGTATCTTTAGCCCTCTTGGCTGGGGTTACCCCCAAATGTCGATATTTGAGTTTACCATTTCATTGATTGATGTGTACTCAAAAGATACGTATAACCATTGTTTTGGTGCTTAGGGACTAGGGAGTTTACTTCAAAATTTTGGGAAATATATTTGGTGATTAGTCTAACAAGTGCAATTGTGCAAATATCATTGTAAACCATAGATTTCTTGCACATAGATTATGCTCGAGTGGATAATCCTCTTTCTCTCTCATGTCAGAGTGAGATCTTATTTTAACCATTTGCATCTATTTATGGGGGTTCTCATCTAATTTCCCAATTTATTTGCATGGTGATATATGCAGAATTCATAGATCCACCGGCATTTACGTTGAAGACAATCTGAACTGGACCAGAAACTACAAGCAGCTCTGAAGAGATTGCAGAAGATCTCTGTATCACTGTATGCAATGATCTTGACAAGGAAACTGTACATTAGTTGAATAGGACAATAGGTCAATAAAATTTCACATATGGGGGTTTGGGATTTAGTGTAGTGTTAACGAATTGAGCCACTCACGTTTACAACTTATAAGGGGTTCAAATCCCATCTCCCGAATCCCCTCAAATGTATTAAATAAAAAAAAAAAGAAGAAAAAAGAAATCAGAATAAAAGCCTTTTTCAATATTCTTTGATCTGTGACGTGGTGTTGATGATGGGAAGGGATATGCTATAGTTGCTGTGGTCTGGAGATGACACAGCAGTAGAGAGCTTGTTGGACATGGCTTCACATTGCTGCATATTTCGTAGCTATAAGGGCATCCCCAGCAATGTATATTTGTTGGTTCATGTCAGGCCAAGAACTGGATCATAATTTTGAAACAGATGTAGGTGATTGGTTTTTTATGTTTTCTTACTCCTGTGAAATACAAGAGCATGTCAGAAATAAAAATAAATAAATAAATATAGAGAAGAAGTAGCAGTGCGCTCCTCGCGCTTGGCACGCATTGCCGCCCCAGCGGGCGTGCTTTCCTTTATATTTTTCTTTTTAATTTCAAATGTTAGATTTTTTAGTTTTTTTTTAATCTCCTTTCATTTTCTTTTTCTTAATCACACTGACAAAACTCTTAAAAAATCGCGAAAGCTCTAAGAGCATCTTTGTCAAAAAGAAAGAAAAGAAAAATCAAACGGCTAAAATGTCAGAGTGCCACTCTGACGCGTCCCACCACCACACCGTGCTTGTTGGGGTGATGATTTGCAAGAGAAAAAAGTCCTTCAAAAATCAGTGTCCTATCTGTTCAAAAACTTAGCAATTATTTTTTTTTTTGAAAAAATCCATTAAAAATAGCAATCATTTTTTTCTCTGAAAAAATCCAATAAAAATCAAAGAATTACATATGTAGATGCCCTAAGCTTGTTATCAATGAATCTTCCGGGGCTTAGGATTATGGACTAGGGTATATGCTCAAATCAACCCATTGTTATACCATCAAGCAGGCACACCTTATATTGTTGATTTTGATCCAAAAATTATATGTCTGCAGTTAAGATATTATGTACCTTCCATTAATAAATTATGTATTTATAAATATAATAAGTTAACTATAGACACATAATATGTTAACTGTATATTATATTCATGTAGTTAACATACTTAACATATTATGTATCTGCATTAAAGGTGGATCATGGTCCATGGTTTAGTTTGCCAAAATCAACACTTCCACATTTCCAATAGACTTTTAAATTATTTTTTTTTTTGAAAAAATAGAGAATGAAAAATGGAAAATATGTTTATTTATAGTTTCTCATTTTTAAATTTGAAAGTTATCTTTAAAGAGAGAAAAATGGTCAAATAGTCGCTGGATTTTATATATATCTTCAATTTTTGTTAAAAAATTGTAATTAAACACATCGACTTATTGATTTAATACAATATCAAATAGTCAATATTTATTCAAAAACAATGGTTAAAAAATAATATGCAGAAGTCAACAAATTTTTCGTCCAATTAGATTTCTCATTCGCACATTATCTGTTTTGAGCTTACAATATATCAATATCTTCTTCGTCTGAAAAAGAACCTAAATCCACTTTCACCCGACCCAAATGAAAGTGAACCCCACATATATTTATACTAGTTTTATACACGCATTGCGCGTATGGGTTAATGCCCAGTGTTTATATTTAAATAAATATTTGAAAGTATATCAATGCAAGATTATATAGGAGAAGTTTATACATGGGTACGTAATTGAATGTCGATTTTTTTTATTTAAATATCTAACTCAAAGTATATGAATCCAAGATAATATAGAACATTCATTATAATTATTACTAAAATAAATGTTTGCAACCTTGTAAAATCGATAGTCTAAATATTTGGTCTAAAAATGATAGTCTAAATAAATACTACTTTTCATTTAAATTTTTCTAAGTGTTCTTAATTCTCTTTTGAGTAACATTGTCTTTGTCTTCATCTTTACTATTTGTTCTCTTCCTTTTTGTTGGTAGTGTGTTATTTGCAATTCGGTTATTGTTGGTAGCATAGATGACAACGTCATGCAATGAGATTATGATATAGGAGCTATGGACTTTCCCTTAGGTGTTATACTTGGGGTTCATTTGGTTCAACCATTATTGTTGAATGAGTTATTATGGATAAAGAAATTCCTAGTTTAAGAAAAAAGATTAAATAAATTAATAAAAATTTGAAAATTTAAAATATTATATATTCCAAAGATATTAAAAGATAGTTTCTCGCTTCAATTTGCTGGGTAACGGGTTATTTGAGTACTTTCATGGTCAACAAATCCCCCAAGTAGTTAATATGATTGGTTTCAAACTATTCTTTTTTATTTTTTTTTCATGGTATTAAAGAAATACATATGTATCATTTTTTGGTGTAACTACTAATTTATTTAATTCAATAAGAGTAAAATAGAGCGATTCCGCTTCAATTTGTTGGGTTATTTGAGTACTCACTTTGTCAACCAATCCCCAAGTAGTTAATATAATTAGCTTCAAATTATTTTAAATTTTTTTTCATATATAGTATTAATAAAATACTTGGTAAATAAATATATAACATTATTTTGTACTATAACTTTGATATTTAATTACAAGATATTGCAAAAATAAGATAATGGACAATGTAATGAATATCAATTGATAAATTTGAATGTAAAGAATCTTTGCATGAGAGAAAATAAAGACAATATAACTAATGGAATTATTTCTCTTATTTAATTTAATTTTTTGATAATGAATAATTTTTTTAAATAAAGGTATTATAGACACATAATTCTAAATTAAAGAAATACATATGTATCACTTTTTGTTGTATCTACTAATTTATTTAATTTAATAACAGTAAAATAGAGTGAGAAACTTAATTATGTCAAATTTGATTGAGATGAGGTTCGAACCTAAGATCTTTCTTATAGAAATTAATGTGTAAGTTAAAAGTTAACGAAATATTAACGGAGAGGAGAATATTTAGTAGATATAAAAGTAATGGACAAGGGCTAATTAACGGAATATTAACGGAATGAGGCCTCATCTTAAGCCAAAGAGAGCTGGTGCTCAAAAACAACCTAATACGGAGTATTTATTTTCTCTTATTATTTTTGAATATAAAACACTACGATAGACTGCGTCTGAGATTCTGAGAATCGCATTGCCCTTGCAGTTGCAGTCTTGCACCGCGCCACCGCTGCTTACCTTGTACTTCCTGAAAATGGGGCCACTCGACGTCCATACAACCACCACAACTACGCCCTCCTCCTCGCTCATGGCGGATTTCCTCCGGCAGTCCGGCGGCGTCGCCGTGATCGACGGCGGCCTCGCTACGGAGCTCGAACGTCACGGTGCCGACCTCAATGACCCTCTCTGGAGTGCCAAATGCCTTCTCGATTCCCCACACCTCATCCGCGCGGTATACTCTTTCACCCCTTTGTTTTGCGAGGTTTTACTTACCTTTTTTAGTTGAGTGGGGGGATTGGTTCGATCCAGTGATTTCCATCAGCTTCTACCAACTTAGCTACCCCCTTGAGGCCCGATCCTCAAGTTCGTATTTGGTTCAAAGAAACCCCATCTTTGGTTTATAAGGTTAAACCTCTGATAAGGATATATACAATCCAGCATTTTGGGTTTGCCATTGCTTTTATGAATTACTTCATTTGCTTTAAATTTTAAAGGCTTAAGATTTTGTGGTAAATTTTTAAAATGAAGTATCTTTCTTGTATAGACAAACCCAAAAATTGCATTTCATCCTTTTGTACTTGAGTATTGAAGTATGGTGCAGATTTTGTAGTATGGCTTCATTCTTTAGGGGTAGGGCTGAATGGGGCAGTTTGAGGGGCAAATTATACCATGGACCAAGGTCTACCATGCTAGACCCTGGTCCAAGAATAACCTACGAATTCTGTATCTATAGTTTACACTTTCTATATGTTTACAGTTTCTGTACTTGTAACTATAATATTATGTCTCAGCAATTATCAAGTTATCTATAATATTATGTCTCAGCAATTATCAAGTTATTTGTTTACATGTACGGAAACTGTTAACTGTAGGTACAAAATGTGTTAATTGAAAGTAATGAATTTTTGTATCAGGGTTGGTATAACAATTGAGTTTGAGGGGAACTGTCATTTTAATGCATTGATTGTTGAGTGATGACACTTTTAGTACAGTTATTTTTAGTAACTTGTTAATAGATGGTGTATACTTTGAGTGTGTCCATAAAATTTGAAGAATTGTGTCAAATGAACAAATTAGATAGCTTTAAAGTGTTTTCATCTAAAGATCTTGGAAATGGTGAGTTCTTCCTTCTTCCACTGAGAGTTCTACATGAACTCTTGATTGTGTCCTAGAGATCAATGTCTTTTTTTTTTTAATCACTTAATGTTTGACTTGAGCAGGTACACCTGGACTACCTTGAAGCTGGTGCAGGTATAATCATCACTGCATCCTATCAGGTATTTATTTTCCTATAATTGACAACTGTTCTTTCTCCTCATTGATTGTTTTAGTAGACCTATATGTATGTCTGTGTGCAACTTGTGCTTGGAGCTGAATTTCCATCTGCTCATATTTGGACAGGGAACCATTCAGGGGTTCAAGGCCAAAGGTTTTTCCCAGGAAGAGAGTGAAGCCTTGCTTAAAAAAAGTGTTGAAATAGCATGTGAAGCACGGAATTTATACTATGAAAAACTCCAAAAATCTTCTTCTGACTATACTACTGACGGAAAGGTTCTTAAGCATCGGCCCATATTAGTTGCAGCATCTGTTGGGAGTTATGGGGCTTATTTAGCTGATGGTTCTGAATACAGGTGAACTTTACTTGAGTGTCCCTGCTTTTCTTCTTCATCTGTTCAGAAAATATTTTGATATCATGATCAGACTGTCATGTGTGTGTGTGTGTGTGTGTATCAGTACTAATATACTTGGAGGTAGATTTGAGCAGCCTTTTTTCATGCAAAAAAATTGGATATATTTTAGGCCTCTGCTCTTATTTTATGATGATTTTCCACCACGTATTTTAATTGTCATTTCTTGGGTCAATACTGCAGAGTCCTAGTTCTTGCTAGCTATATGTTATGTGTTCATGTCATAGGCAAGAAAACATTTAAAAAAAAAAAGAACAAAGAAAAAGTAGTTTGAAAAGGAAAAGAAGAAAACGTTGGGTTTGCTTGAGAATGAAACTCCCTTAGACCCCTTTTGGGTCTGAATTTCTGCTTGTCTATTATTCAAAGACGCACTCCCTTTAATAGGATTGATTAAAAAGATACCTAAACTAAGAATGATTAAGTATTTGGTAGTTTCCAAATAATTAAACTACCTCTAAGCTAAGAATAACAAGTTGAATAACTACTGGAGTATTTTGTAATTTCTAAATAACTACTGTATTTAGTAGTTTCTAAATATCTAAACAACCTGATGTAATTTTAATAAAATAAGACTTCCCAAATAATCACACCTCCCAGCATCTATCACTATATGTGAACATTCTCCTGATTGACACTATATGTCACCTTAAGCACTTCCACTCAAGGCCATATGGGCCATCTCTTCAGTGAAATAATATGCTACTTTTTTTGTGCTTTTGTTACATAAAGTATTAAGTCTTTTGTTCTACTTATAGTGGGGACTATGGAGATGTAATGAATCTGGAGTTTCTAAAAGATTTTCACAGAAGAAGGGTTCAGGTTCTTGCAGATGCTGGTGCTGATATAATGGCTTTTGAAACTGTGCCAAATAAGATTGAAGCTCAGGTATCAGTGATATGGACTATGCATGTTTAATAAATTTTTTAGACTACTGTTGTAGCTTGTGAAATGATTATATGCCATTTAACAGTTGCCATCTATTTATTGGGACTGCCAAAGAGTCTCGGACAACAATGGTATTACATCAGTGTTAAGTGGACTGTGTTGCTGAATACGAAAAACTTTTTGAAGAATCAAAGTATCTCTACTGTTGAATTATAATATTAACAACTCTTGGCACTTATCCAGGCTTTTGTCCAGCTACTTGAGGAAGAGGACATAAAAATTCCTGCGTGGCTGTCCTTCAACTCTAAGGACGGTATCAATGTAGTCAGTGGTGATTCTTTATTGGAATGTGCCACGATTGCTGAATCATGCAAGAAGGTTGTTGCTGTGGGAATAAACTGCACCCCTCCTAGATTCATATCAGATCTAATCTTGTCCGTAAAAAAGGTGCTCCAAAATTCCTTCTTTCTTGCCTTTTTCTTTACCAACTACCAAGTATGCAAACAGTTTAGAATTTCAGCAGCTCATACCACCAGCATTATTATGCCTAGTTGGATTATGGTATTATTTGTGTTTTATGCTCAAGTGATGGCTATTATTATAAGCTTATGTTGGAATTAAGTTTTTGTCTCTTGCATTGTATTTCTTAGGTTACAACCAAACCAATTCTTATATATCCAAACAGTGGAGAGACTTACGATGCTTACAGAAAGGAGTGGGTAGTAAGCTCTCATTCTTCTTGTTTCCTCTAGCTTAAAGATTACTCCATATACAGTCTTGAAATTGCTTGAGCATTCATTTGCGTTAAGAAAATTTTGTGTTGCTCTGTTCATTCTGCATTTGTTATTCAACGGAAAATGGATTCCTCGTATTCTTGAGTATTGTCAAATGCATGATTGTTTTTCGTGGGCGAGGAGCAGCACCTCAAATTGTCTGTGTTTTTGTAGATACAATAATCTGCATATAAATAATAACCCCTGTTTCAATTTGCAAACAATGAATTTTCGTTGTTTCTTTTTTTGTTTTATTTTTTCAATTTTTTTGGTTAGACCACGAGTTGTCCTAAGTAGGCCCTAATTATAGGAGGCACCTTTAAGCATGTACCATACTTAGACTAATCCATGTTCGCACCAGGCCAGCCCAATTAAGTTTTTGTTTTATTTTTTCAAGTTTTTTGGTTAGACCACGAGGTGTCCTAAGTAGACTCTAATTATAGGAGGCACCTTTAAGCCTGTACCATACTCAGACTAATCCATGTTCGCACCAGGCCAGCCCAATTAAGGGACAAAGTGCTGGCCATATTGATTTTTCCATATTAGAAGAGAGGGTTTGAACTCTTGACCTCTCTTAAGGGATGAGAGTGTACGGCCACTGATGCCAACCAAGCTAGTTTGTTTTTGTTTTATGTACTTGAAAGAAACCTTGTCAATACACTGTTTTATATTGCAGCAAAATACAGGGGTGTCCAATGAAGGTTTTGTTTCGTATGTGAACAAATGGTGTGAGGATGGAGCATCACTTGTTGGAGGGTGCTGCAGAACTACTCCCGACACTATTAGAGCAATATGCAGTGCCCTCTCGAATGAAAAAGCGACCACATCCTGAGCTGTGTTTTTGGTTAGAACATGCTAATCTCAAAAGATTTTGTTTCTGACTTTCCACTAGTAATGGAGTTTAAGAGAAATCCCAGGAATTAGTTGTACATTGGTTGTTTCCAAGGTTTTAGTTGATGCTCATCACTTGATATTGTACTGTATGTTCCATATTTACGCAATTGGAATCTTGAATATTGCAGCCTGTAGAATTGAGTTCTATCTGACTCGTAAAAGTTGCTTGGTGAGAGTTGTTCACTGGGGGCGTAAAGCATATATATGTTCTATTCTGGGGAGAATAACTTCATGGGTTTGGTAAACCTTGGCCAAGGTGATGGAACACTTCTTTTTTATAGCATCATATCAAATGTGTTTAACATGTGGATGCAAAGAGGTGTTGAGACTTTAGCAGGCAGCATGTTTTGGTCGTAGAATGGGTTAAAAATAAAATGGCTATTGAATGAAGCCAGTAGTGAATTAGTGGTTTTTAGAAGTTACAAGTCAGTTACCAGCTTCCTAGTCCTAAATATATTTTGCAGCTTTAGCTTGGTACTTGTGTAACTCTTTCTGTAAAGCGCCGCAATTGTTATACATATACTACGACCAGGGTTCATATTGCATTGTGATTTTTGGTCTAAAAGTTATGTGTCTGCAGTTAACAATTTTTGTAGCTTTGAAGACACATAACTTGGTAATTGCAGACACAACATTAACAAGCACATAAATTGACAAATAGTTAATTGCAAGTATAAAATATGTTAATTGCAAACACATAAGATGTTGGTTAAAATGTTATGTGTCAGTTAACATATTTTGTACCTGTAGTTAAGAGTTTAGGTGTCTGTAATTACTATTGGATGGACATTCAATTTGTTTGCAGGTACAGAAACGGTTAATTGTTGGTACAAAATTTGAAGGTTATTTTTTTTTATTAGGGCTGAAAATGCAAGGTAGACCTTGGTCCAAAATATAATTTGACAGCAAATTATTGTGCAGATCGTGGTTCACGCAGTGCTGCGTGAACCATAATAAAAAGTACATTTTTAATATATTAAAAGTACATTATTTGCGTATTGAATGCACATTATACAAAATAATGTACTTTCAGCATTAGTACTCAAATAATGTACTTTTCTTGAATACAATGTACATTTTTAATATACTAAAAGTACATTATTTATGTATTGAATGCATATTATTTGTTAGTATGATTCACACAATAATGATTGATAACTTGCCGCCTTAAGGTACCATGGTTGCTCAGCTCATAGGGTCTTAAGGTACATTGGCAAGGCAAATTATGGACTATGATCTACATTTTAATGTGAATTATTGATAAATATTCATTTTTATTATATTAAAAATTAATTATTTGATTTTGGATTATATACTAAATAATGAACCTTCTAAAAAAAATAACATTTAATATATTAATAATCAACATTAAAAAAATAAAAAATAAATCTTATATATTAAAAATGAATCTACATCTAATATATTAAAAAATAAATTTTATATTAGTGGTCCACGATAATAATCGCATTGGTAAAGGGCCAATTCAAACACTCAACTACGGCAAGCAACTTTCGCCAACTCTATTTGGGCACCCTATTTTTCTTACACATTCTCTGAAAGTCTACATCATTGGCAGTTGTGTTGTGAGGGCGATGCAATGGTTGGCATTATTTGTTGCCTAACAACAATTCTGCTATTGCGGGCCATTGCTGAAAATCCAATCCTGTATGTATATAGAGCTACATGAAAGGTTTGTTCTTAGCTTTGGGCAGATTACAACAGATGGCTATCTTCACCCATCAGCCAAATTATTATCTGGACTACGAATATAAAGTACATTTTTAATATACTAAAAATACATTATTTGATAGTATATAAATAATGTATTTTCAAATAATGTACTTTTAATATATTAAAGATGTACTCCACTTTTTATTTATGGTTTACACAGTTGTGCGAACCATGGTCCATGTAATAATGATTGCTTCACCTCACTTTACTATTTTCATCTCTCTCTCTAGGCATAATGCATATATAGATCCAAGATCTTGTGCGAGAGGGGCATATATAGGTCCAAGATCAAGTGCGAATTAGGTAAAATCTACAATGTATCACTACAGCATCTCTGCTATCTTTGCATCTTCAACATCTCAATTGATCACTCACGGGATAGAAGAAACAGAAGAGCTCAGACCTGAAATAATCTAATCCTTTGATCTGTTTGCATTTTGTTTTATGGTGTTTTTATATTCTGTTCAAATCCTCGAAGGCACAATAATGTGCACCCAAGACATAACAATATACACTCGAAAGCACAACAATGTGCACACGAAGGCACAACAATCAGCACTTGAAAGCACAACAATGTGCATTCGAAGAGACAAAAGTAGTATGAAATCGAAGAAAGAAAATAATGCACTCAAAGACAAAAATAAAACATATGCACTTATAAAAAAAATTATAAAATGACACCGCATTTTTTTTAAAAAAATTTTGCAATTCATTTTGAACAATAGATCTTTGTATTCTGGGTGCATTATTGAAAAAAAATTGAAAAAAAGAAGAAATTTAAAGAAATAAATTTCATTAATAATTCATTACAATAAAATAACAAAATACTAAGGTTAAATAGTTACAGCTTAAACCAATTTCAATATTTTATCTATAAAAATTTATTAGTGAATTAAACACCTTTGAGTTTTAATAATTATTTATAAATTTTCCATTACTAATAAATTTGATTTTTATCGTAATAATTTGATTATTGAATTGGGAAATCATAAATTCATTATTAATATATATATATATATATATATATATATATATATATATATTAAAATTTCCAAACAAATTTAGGTAATTACAATAAGTTTTGAAATACTTTAACAGCATGCTTAGCTCAATAATGGAATAACATTATTAGGAATAGACCTATTCTATTGTTTGTTTTGACTATTTTTTCTTACGAATAACATTCCCACAAATGAGCTATTCCCTTTATATATTAAAAATTTTAAAATAAACAATGGAAACACTGATATTTTTTTGTAAGTAAAGAAAATAAAATTATACTTCTATTTATATAAATGTCAGCGTTTCTTTATATTTATAGTAATCGATTTGGTATGGTATAACTTTTACATAACTCTTTATATTAATTATTATGAATTTTTATTGTTACTTAATATTGTATAGTAAAAATATTAAACTATATATATATTATTGATATATAATGAGTAAAATAGGATTGTAAAATATAATGTTGATGTATTTGATCAACAAGAAATCCTCCAATTTGTCCCATACAACTGCCCATCATAAGATGAAGGCTGCTTTTTTGTCTAATGATTAATGTGAAATAGTACGGATGGGAGTTGTTAATTAGAGCATTAAGTAACCAAAAAACAGTGATTCTGAGCTATATGGACTGGATACCGGACAACAGATGAAACATGTTTAGTACTAACTAAACAAATGTTGATAAGATTTGATTGGATACGTTTGGTGAATTGTGAGCAAAGTGGGTGCCCACAAACTTGTGTTTTCTTCTTTTCCATATGGATATATATACTATTCACATAGATCATAGATGGATGGAGCTCTTTGCTGGACAACTAACCACAAACTCGACATGTCTTCACACCCTAATTAATGGCACCAAATTTTGGTTTTTTTAGTACAACTTTTATATATATATGGGATAGTTCACGTGCGAAGATTAAAATGGGGTAAGATATGAATCTTTAATCTAATCTAATCAATGGCTCAAACTGAAGGATTTAAAAAAAGAAAAAACAAAAAAAAAAAAAAGAACGCATAATGATCAAGTGTCTCGAGCTAACTCACCTTAAGGTTCGAAATAATGCACCTTAAACTGAAAAATAATGCAACTTAAGCTTTAAACATACGCACCTTATTAAGAGTTAAACTAATTCGCCTTAAACTAGAAAGTGATGTAACTTAAACTTTAAACATACGCACCTTAAGAGTTAAACCGATGCACCTTAAACTAGAAAGTGACGCACTTTAAGCTTTAAACATACACACCTTAAGCTATAAACTTACATACTTTAAGTTTTAAACATACACACCTTAAGAGTTAAACTGATGCACCTTAAACTTTAAACATACGCACCTTAAGCTAAAAAAATTACGCACAAGTTTTAGACTTGCGCACCTTAATTTGTAACCTTATGCACCTAACTCCATAATTTTATGCATCTTAAGCTATGAGCTTTCGCACATTAAACTTTAAACTTACGCACCTTAAGCTGTGATCTTAAGCAAAATGACCATAATGCCACCGTATTTTTTAATTGTTCTTCACGTTGTTTAATTAACTAATTGTATCAATTTATTTTTGTTTAATTAACTAATTGACACTAATCTTAAGCATTACAACCCCAATACTAGAGTTTTGGGTTTGCTGGTTTGGGGATTCCCATAATCCATTGTTGGGAGCAGATGGGGGCCGGGGATAATTTAATCTTCTTCGGCACTACAATTGTTAGCCAAGGATGGACCAGCAATGGCTGCGAATTGAAAGCCCTTGAAACCGAGCAAGAGCCAAGGGGTAACTTCACACAGTCTCCCATACGTAGCATGTGTATTAAGAATAGTCAATTGCAACTTCAAAGCCAGGATATCTTAATCCAAGAAATATCTTAATCCCGCCCAATTTACATCCTGGGTTTGCTCGATATCCTAGGACATTGCATGCATTAATCCCGCATGGTTATTGTTATATTGCGTAATGAAATCTGATAAACAAAATTATTTGTATGCGATTTGTGCATTCTGTACCTTCAATTAATAATTTGTGTACTTATAAATAAATTAAAGGCACATAATTATTAACTAGACAATAACATATAACTACAGACACATAACTTATTAACTATAAACACAAAATATGTTAATGGCATATACATAAGATGTTAGTTAGTATGTTATGTGTCTGCAGTTAACATATTATGTACTTGCAATTAACAATTTGTGTTTGTAGTTATCATGTTATGTGTATGCAATTACCATGTGATGAGCCTTAAATTTGTCTACAGGTACAGAAACGGTTAACTGCAAGCACATAATGTGTCAGTTGCATGTTCCGTCCAATAGAGGTGCTTATAAACTCAGTGAAAGAATTAGGCACTGTGTTCGATGGTAAAAATCATGAATAAAAAAATAAAAAATAAGAGTAAAATATAAATACATCTAAACAATCTATTTTTATGGGTACAACTTAAAACCGAATCTAGCAACTCTCCACTTTTTAATGTCCCAAAGCACAAAAGCCCCCATCAAGATCCTACCTCAATTTGCTCAAGTTATCCACTTTAAATATTACAAGTATATACATATATTGCATGTGGGCCCTTCTCCAAAGCACACAAACATTCACTTTAATCCATGCATCTAGTTTGCGCTAAAATGAAAGATGGCTCTGAACATAAACCCATCAATTTGGGACTATTGCCTTGCTCCGTTAAGACCAAAATATTGGTTTCCACGAAAACATGGTTGTTGGTTGTTGAACAAATGAACATTTTGTTCTGTTTCATTGCACACTGCTAGTTATGTTTTAATATGCTATAAACCCAAAAATCCACTTCAATTCCATGTCACGCTACTTCTTGATTTATACTGTACTTTTTTAGAATTTTCTAATTCAAACTTAATGTTGTACTCAAATTAGTGCTGAATTAGATGTCGGAATTCCCTCTCTTTCCCAAAAGGTTGAATTTCCAACCCCAAGGAATCTCATATCCTGGCTCGACAGAACATTTGGGGTAATGTAAATTATAATAACTTAGTTGAACACAGAGGCTAAATCTTCGCTTATTGTGCACAAGGAGCCCTCTCACTTTGAGAGTTGCTCCCACATCGTCGTTGGTGATACTTGATTCTTAGTCTTTCTTCCCAAAGACTCTGAATTCTAGTAGTAGTTGTTGTTGTTATTATTATTATTATTATTATTATTATTATTAAAAACAGAGAATACTAAAGTTTTTGTGTAATTATTATTGTACAGATACTATATGAACCCAAAAAGCACTGTTTTATGTCAATACATGTCACCAATTACGCAATTACATACCTTGAAACTGCAATAATATTACAAAACTACCTTAAAAAAAGAGAGAGATACAACATATATATCAGTTTACTAGAAATTCTACAATTATATGTGCTGTAACATCCCATATTATATTTTTATAGAATTAAGATGTATAACTTCATCAAATATGTGAAAATGTTAAATGCATAACTTTATCAAATACGATATTTATAAAATTAATATTGATGGAATATGATTTTTTTATTGGTTTATTATGTACTGAGTCATCAATTCAGATCCATGAATAATAAAGATAAACATAAAAGTATAAGAAAATATATTTAAAAGATACATATATGTTTAGCTTAATACTTGAAAAGAAAAATTCACATCTTTTTTTGTTTTTCCCAATTACTAGCCATACTTTAGTCATTCTTGATAAGAAAAATTGACTATCTTTTTTGCCAATTACTAGCCATACTTTAGTCATTCTTGATGATGTAATACATGTACATGATGTGAGCCTATAGGCTATTATTTAGAAGAGGGGTGAGAGAATATCCTTCCATGGAGTTATGAGAGATGGAATGAATGATGTCTTGTCATGACCATGAATTTTTATAATAGGTGAGATTTAATCCTAGCCTATAATATTTTGAGAACCTAGCCTATAATATTTAAACATGATTTTATATAGAGAATATACCCTTGAGATTTTTAATTTAGAGTTTGAGATTTAATCCTAGCCTGTAATATTTAAAC
Organism: Ipomoea triloba; assembly: GCF_003576645.1. Lineage (NCBI taxonomy): Eukaryota > Viridiplantae > Streptophyta > Magnoliopsida > Solanales > Convolvulaceae > Ipomoea > Ipomoea triloba. The sequence continues at coordinate 24,412,036 of NC_044922.1, forward strand.
ATGATTTTATATAGAGAATATATCCTTGAGATTTTTAATTTAGAGTTTTTAGTTGGAGTAAATTATTAAAATGGTCCCCTAACTATTTCAATTTGACTTATTTGGCCCTTCATTTTAAAACTGTTTAATTAAGTCTGTTGACTTTATTTCCTTTAACCAATTTGGTCATTCGATGTCTAACCCACTAAATCTCCGGTGAACATAAGGTTAATATGATCATACTAGCTCATACTTTACCTCTAAGTAAATTACAAAAATGATCCCTTGATTATATCAATTTGACTAATTTAGTCCTTTAACTATCATTTGTTTAACCAATTTGGTCCTCGTATCGTCAAATATGATGACCAAATTGGTTAAATAAATGATAATCAAATGGTTCAATAGTGATGGTGACTATTATATCTCTCAAAATATATTGTCTCATGCTTCGGGGACAATGAATTGGTTAAAGAAATGATAGTCAAAGGACTAAATTAGACAGTTTTTAAATTGATCTCAGCGTTGCATTATGCTTACTGAGTTATTTGGCTATCTAGTTGCCATCCCACTTGGGACTAGACTCGGCTTGCTGCATTATGCTTGAGGGTCACCCACAGAGTCCTTTGGCTATCTAGTTGACATCACCTACTTAAACCCAATTGGTGATAGGTAGGTGAACATTAACCATTTAATCACATCCCTCCATGGTAAGCCATAGCACCGCATTTCGAATCAAACAGGGCTGAACTCAGCAAACGCCCAACATAAAGTATACAATTTTGATACATTACATTTGAAGAAAATGATTTTATATTTTGAACATATAAATATTTTTTGTGCTAACTTAACAAAGTCTGCAAATTATATCGTGGGCTAAGGCCCACAATGTGCATTTGTGGATCTTGGTTTAAAAATTAGTGATTCTTTTTCTTTTGCCTTCTAGATATAGTAAGTACATAATTTGTTAACTTTAGATACATAAACTTACATATTTAAATACATAATTTGTTAACTATAAATGTATCATGTCAAGTAACTCTAAATTGGTGTATTAACATGTAATCATGATTATAATATATTTTTAAGTGATATTTGGTTGAAAATTAACAAATTATTATTATGAACTTAAGTTATTGATTTTGTAAACATCCAGTTAACAGTTAACATATTATATAATGCAATTAACAGATTATATACATATAGCACCAATAATGTTTTTGATTGCGAAAAAAAATGATACCACAAAAGGCCCTAATTGTGTGAATTGTGAAATGACATCATTTTGAACCAGAATCAACTTTGCAAGGTGAATCATAACAATTGAACAAAGTTAGGTTGAATATTCTAATTAGATATAATTGTCATAAGATACAAAGATTTGATGTTAAAATGTTCAATTTTAAGATTTGAATGTAATTATTATGGATAATTTAAGATACATAAATTTGATATTAAATTGACAAAATTTAAAATTTAAATGTGAGATTTGAATGTAATTATTATGGATAATTTAAGATACATAAATTTGATATTAAATTGACAAAATTTAAAATTTAAATGTAATAATCACATAGGCTAAAGGTTTGAATTTTATTATATTAACCAATATAAGTAAAGCAAAAAAAAAAAAAAAAAGATTTCACTTACTAACAGCAAATCAGGGAACCTTGTGCAACGGTAGCGCAATACTTATTGCGTGAATCGTGTTCCACACAATTGTGTGGATCACGCTTCAAAAGTGACATCGTTTTGTGCTATTTTTTCACGTAACTCATTATAATATATATTTTTATAATTTATAATGTATATTATTTTAACTTATGAAGTACATTATCTTACCTTAAAAATTTCATTATTTTAATACATAATGTACATTATTATAATACATAGAATACATTATTTTAACTCAGTGTATTATTTTAACGAGCAAATTTCAATTTTGGTCCCATGACTATTAGAAAAATGACAATTTTGGTCCAACGATTATTACTTTAGTACCAATTTTGGTTCCATGACTATTGTTTTAGTGCTAAAATTCATCGCATCGGTCATCCATCCATTTAAAACGTGCTAAAATCTAAATATTTTAAAGATATTTTCGTCATTTTCAACTCAATATCCCAATTTGAATATGAATAAAGAGATTTAAGCTCTAAGATCGATCACAATTCGCAGTTCTCCTCTCAAATTAAGGTAAAATGAGGAGGAAAATTGTGAATTTTTATTGATCTTACGACTTAAATCCATTTATTCATACTCAATTTGGGATATTAAATTGAAAATGACAAAAATATCCTTAATAAATTATTAAATTTAGATTTTTGCACATTTTAAACGAATGGGTGACCGGCGCGATTAATTTTGACACTAAAAGTCTAAAACAGTAATCGTGGATGAAAATTAGTACTAAAACAATAGTTGTGGGATCAAAATTAGTAGAAATTAAATATGTGGACCAAAATTATTATTTTGCTAATAGTCTAAAATGAAAATTAATATTTTTTTTTAAAAGATCAAAATTGATATTTGCTTTTATTTTAACTCATAAAATTCAAGGAAGTCGTTACGGCAGCTGTGTAGAGCCGTAGAGGGTCCGTGAAAAGTCGGGTCGGGTGTCCGGAATACCCATCAAGAAGTCGAAGACTCGTAGTGATGTCAGGAGTTGGGAGTTACGAGCCACGAGAGAGAGAGAGAGAGAGAGCAACAGAAAGAAAGAAAGAAAGAGTTTGAATGCGGCATTGTGGTGTGGGTTGCACTTTATTCTCTTCAAATTCCACTCTTTGCTTTGCTGTGCCCAAAATCTGGTTTTTTTTTTTTTTACAACAGGAAATCCCCCCATAACCCGGCACCTAATAAGCTCCTTCTTTCTGGGCTTCCATTCTATGTTTCTACCTGTCCCTGTCCCTCTCTAATCATGTGTGCATTGTCTTCTTTCTAACCATTAATCTTGTCCTTTCTGCATTGCCCCTTTGAGTTTTTGTCAGCTGGGGTTGAGTTCATTATATTAGAGGATAAGAAACACACACAAATATCATCTTAACCTGGATGGACTCCTGTTTTTGGAATGAAACCAACAATGCCAAACAATTTGGACTTTCTTCATTACCTGAAAAAGAAGCAGAGGATTCTGGGTCGCCCCCATTTGGTAGTGAATCCCATTCTCCCTTGTTTTTAACTGCCAAATGAGCTTTCTTCCTTTACACACACAAATTGCAAGGAAATTTCCAGTTTTCTTCTTGTTTTTTGGTTTTTGTGAATAGCTGCAATTGTGGTTTGAAGTGAGAATCAGAAAGTTTTGATCTTTCTACACTTCACTTGTATGAATTTCTGAAACAATGAGAGATGACAACTCCAAGAAAACCAAGGTTTGTTTAAGACTTAAGACACCACAATTTGTTTCTTCTTCTTCTTCTTCTTCCATTCCCAATGGCTTGCTAATTTTGTGTTTTCTTGATTTAGCTTTCATGGACCAAGACTCTGGTCAAGAAATGGTTCAATATCAAGAGCAAAGCTGATGACTTTCATGCGGATGATGACTTAGTTTGTGGAGGTGATCCATTTACCTTATCTACTAATTGTAATTGTAGGGATTTCATATTGTTTAGTACTGCTATCATTTGGAATTATATGTCTGCCATTTCTCTGTGCAGCCTGAGATCTGTTCTTTATTTTATCCTTTCTGAAATTTGGGTGTTAATGAAAATGTTCTGTTGTTACTTTCATTTCAAATCTGTGGTTTAATGTTGTAACCGAAAAACGACACAGCTTTAGCAAATTTATCTTTTTGCTTTTTCAGGTGTTGATGATGAATGCAGTGGTAATTTTTCAGAGAGGGAGGCAAACACTATCAAGAAAAGCAAAACAGGTTCACTATCAGACCTGGAGTTTTTCAGTTGGACCACAACACTCTTTAACCAACACATTAATTTTTTTGTTTTTCTTTCTACCTTTTGCCTGCATTTTGATATTGTCCATTACTTTTTATACAATTAAACTTATAGAGAGGTCAGGCAGAAGGAACTTTGATCGAGTACGACAAAGTAGGATTGACATTGATGCCTCTCGGGTTATGGATGTTAATAACTATAGGTTTGTCCTCTTATCGTCCATTTGTTCCTTGTTACTTCCTGTATGTTTAAGGTTTAAAGCGATTTAATGTCACCGTTTTAATGTTGGCACAGGATATTTGTGGCTACATGGAATGTGGCTGGAAAGTCTCCACCTAGTAATTTAAGTCTTGATAATTGGCTCCACACTTCGCCCCTTGCTGACATCTATGTTCTGGGGTGAGTGAAACATTAGAGGACTTATCATTCTTTGTTCTTCTACTATTTGGCGAGAAAATAATTGTTTCTTTTATCATGGTTTAGGTTTCAAGAAATTGTTCCCTTAAATGCTGGGAATGTGTTGGGCACAGAAAATAATGGCCCGGCTAGGAAATGGCAAGCGCTCATCCGGAAAACACTAAACGCTCTTCCTGGCACTAGTGGTAGTTTTCACACACCCTCCCCGGTTCCTAATCCCATTGTGGAACTAAATGCTGACTTTGAGGGCTCAACAAGGGAGAGAGCCCCGTCTCTCTACCACCGTCGCTCATTTCAATCATTGAGCCGTAGCTTGAGAGTGATGGAGAATGACGTGTCGATGCCTCAATCTAGAATTGATCATCGGTTTAGTGTTTGTGAAAGGGATGTATTGGGACACAGATCCAGTGATTATGAACCAAATGGGATTTGGGATGCTTCATCTGATGATGAAAATTCTCCAGATGGCTCTCTGATTACAACAGACTATTACCCAGTGGTATATAGCGGTTCTAGTTCTATGGAGGATCGAGACAAACGCCCTGCACAATCCAGGTTCTGTTTAGTTGCAAGCAAGCAGATGGTTGGGATATTTCTTAGCATATGGATAAAAGCCGATCTAAGGGACAATGTTCGAAACCTGAAAGTGTCTTGTGTTGGAACAGGCTTGATGGGCTATCTTGGAAACAAGGTACATTTTGATTTACCTTATTTTTATGAAATATTTAGACCAAAACTCTAAAAATTTGAGCAATCTCGTTTCCAGGGATCAATCTCAGTTAGCATGTCATTGCACCAAACAAGCTTCTGCTTTATCTGTACCCATTTAACTTCTGGACAGAAGGAAGGCGATGAGCTGCGGAGGAACTCTGATGTCATGGAGATTCTCAAGAAAACGAGGTTTCCAAGAGTTCATGGCACGGGGGATGAGGATTCTCCTCAAACAATCCTTGAGCACGAGTAAATTAAATTAAAACCCTTGCTCATAACTTGTCAATGCCACTTCAGTATTTTCTGCTTCTCTTTTCATATGCCGTTTGCTTTGAAGTCCTGATCTTGGATAACTTTTACGTTTGTGAAGTCGAGTGATATGGCTCGGGGATTTGAACTACCGGATTGCTCTATCTTACCGAACTGCAAAGACACTAGTTGAGATGCGAAATTGGAGGGCGTTACTAGAAAATGATCAGGTAAGTTTACAATTATCCCATATGGAATTTGTTTGGTTCAGTTTAAGTTCATGTGGTTTAACCAATGACTGATAAATCGTTTTTCATACAGCTGAGAATAGAGCAGAGAAATGGCCGTGTCTTTCCTGGTTGGCATGAAGGACAAATATATTTCCCTCCTACATATAAATATTCAAGTAATTCAGACCGATATGCAGGGGATGGCTATACACATTCAAAAGAGAAACGAAGAACACCAGCATGGTAACCCTCTTTTGACTTCTTAGTAAGAAATGAATAAACTAGAGCCAAAGGTGTAGTTAGGTGGCTGGCCATAGGGATAAACAAACTTGCAATTTTACGTGTCTTTCTGACTTCTGGTCCGAACCAGACTAAAAGACTGAATCCAATCAATTAGCTAGTCTAATCCATGACCTGTTCTCTTTTATACATGAACTAATATAACTAGTGTGTATGTGGATAAAGGTGTGATCGTATATTATGGTATGGTAGTGGCCTCCATCAAATATCATACGTTCGTGGAGAGTCCAGATTTTCGGATCATAGACCAGTTTGTAGCGTATTCATGGCAGAGGTTGAATCCATTAACCATAACCGGTTCAGAAAAAGCTTGAGCTATTCCAGCTCTAGGGTTGAGGTTGAAGAATTGTTGCCTCGTTCACATATACATGGTGGATGGAGTTACTATTAAGAAAGAACATTACATAGGTATTCTTCCAATCCTTCTGTGTTGCTCCGATTCCTCTCTTTCATTCGCAAAGTCTCGTCTTTGATATTTTGGAATTCATTGTTGTTCATCAGGAATTGAAAGACTAAAACTGTATTTTACAACTCGATCTGGAAATCTATACTTAGGGAGCATAATGGGAATATAAACAATTCAAGCAGGTTTCTTTCTATCATCACCCAACTTAAATGCTTAGTTCAAAAATCATGAGCACCAATTGATCTGAAATAAAGCTTCATTCTTTCTTCCATTCATGACCAGGAAGGAGTCTGCAAATTAAAGCTTGCACTCCACCAATTATCCAAATTAAATGCTTTCGATCTTCTGTGTCACTTTGGTAAGATCTATCTTTATCGATTGATATGTCCAAAAGCTGATTGATCGAATTAGCGCATCTTTGATTCAATGCATTTAATTTGTTCTAATTAAACAGTATTCTTGCAACTGCAGTCAATCTGTGGGATCATATTCATGTCTCCATCTTAATTAGCCATTAATTTGTGGTAAATAATTTTGCAGGATGATCCAAGTTACAGTGTCTTCACACAAGCTTTTGTAGGTGATGGTGATCTATACACTACTTGGCAAGATAGTTTGTGACAGTGCAGTGATTATATATATCATTTCATTGCTTTTTTCTGTGGAAAGAAAGCATAGTTTTGTAAGAATAGGAATATCAGTTGTTTTTTTCAAAAAAAAAAAAAAAGGAATATCAGTTGTTTCCAATTGTAGGAGACCCCCCAAGCCTGTAAAAGAAAAAAAAAAGGAATTGTTTGTTTATCCAATTTAATTATTAAATTGAGGGATTTTTATTTTTATTATTATTATTATTATTATTATTATTTTTTTTTTTTTTTGCTTCAGTTCTTTATTGGAATTCCATCCACGTGCATGATTAATAAGATTGAATAATTTAAAGGTTTATGTTTAAGGGAAAACATTATATTTGGTCTCAAAGTTATACCCATATTAACAACTCAGTCTCTCAGTTATGACTTATGATTGTATTCATTTTTTATTCATCAGTTAGGAGGTTGGGAAACGCAAAATAATGTTGTAAAAATGATTTCAATATAAGAAGGAGAATAAGATGTGAATTTCTTACTTTATCACGACTCCAATAATATGGAGTAGTTTTAGGGTTTTCTGTTAAGTTGAGACAACCAAATACGCCACTTTACTCATAGTTGAGGGATAAAATTTAGATACGATTATAACTTATAACTGAGGGACTGATTCAAAACTTAGGTATACCTCAGGGATGAAAGATGTAATTTTTCTTATATTTAATTTAAATAAAGATGTGATAAGGCCACAAAAACTTATCTACTCTTATTATGATGAAAATGTAATTATGTCAGTAAATTGAAAATGTGTATAATTGGATTATTGTGTACTTTTAAATTGTACAATCAAGAAAATTAGCATGGTGAAAAATGAAAATAGCTATATGACAGACTTAGTGGTGTTGACGACGGAGTTCATTGAAGAATATGATGGCTTTAAGCCATTAACCAAGCTTATTGAAAATATATGGTACGTGGTGCTAACACCAATTAAGCCATCAAGATAATTGGAGTAAAGAAAAAATAAATTATATTTAAACTCTTCACTTCTTCTTCTCTTTGGTTCGGCAGCCGCCGCCTCCGCATCCTTAGAGGAGGCGGCGTCTTCTCCTCTTCACGATTGTCGTCTTCTTTTGCTCTTTTCTCTCTGCCTCTCCTCTCCATTCTTGCCTCCCCCATCGTCGTCCACCACACCTACGATCTCGCACCGTCTCCTCTCCATCACCATTGAATAAGGAAAAGAAGGTTTTGGGTTTTGCAAAAGGTGAAGTAGGGAGTGGTTTTTCTTGATTCAAAGCAGTGTTGTTTTTTTATTAGTAAGTTTTGTTGTTATTATACCTTTAATTTATTTGCTTCTCGCATCTTTAGCAAGTTTATTCCCTCTCGCTTCTTTTGTGAGTTTATTCCCTCTCGTTTTTTTGGCGAGTTCTTGTTATAAGCGCAGAACGATAATTGGTCATGGCGTATGTGAACCACAAAAGAATGAAGATTGATACTCGGGTGGTGTCAACGACTTTTGAACTAGAGTATGCCTTCGTTATGTTTGACCAAATTACTATTGACAGTAAAGAAGCTTGGAGTGCTCCTGTCGACTTCAGCTTCAAATTTGTGAAACAGTCTGCGATTCAAGTTTTCGATAACATTGTTAGGAAATTTGTTTCTATGTCTGACTGTAAGGAATGCTTGTCCATTCCATTAATCTTTCTTGTAAACGTTTTCGCTTATGATTCAATGAATTAGTCTCGAGAGATTATTATAAAAAAAAAATTATATTTAATATAAGAGAAATATTGTATAAAGCGGCCTAATATATGATAGAGGCAACTAATTACTAAGCTTGTCCTCAATCCAACCAATTTTGAATTTTCAAGATGATGTGAAAATTGTTACTTGTTACTTTAATTTTGCAAGTTGTTACTTTTGGAAGTTTGCTAATGTATTTTTCATGAATAACTTAATTTTTAAAGTGATGTGAACTAGGGTCCACTTTTAAAAATTGATTGAATTTGCACTAGGTAGTGCGAATAGTAAATGAATTGTAAATTTCGTGATGTGTAAGCTAAGTACGACTCATTTTTAAAAATAACAGACCATATTTTTTAAATGATTGCATGACTTTTGTTTTACATGAATGAAGAATCTCATTTTAAAGATATATAAAGAGAGAGATATTTATGATTTTTTTAAAAAAAGGGATTGATATTTGATGGTTTGATCTGAGAGAAGAGAGGGTCCCAAGTTCAAGAAGATGGATATGCATGGTATTGGAAGCTATATTTTGGATTTCATTATTTTTCATTTTTGAATATATTCTAAGTCATTAAAATATATTGATGTGGCATTTCAATAACGCTTAACATGAATGTTACTTTCAATAACATCTCAAATAAAACTAATCATACTTTTATTTAAAAGTTCAAATTTTTAATTGAAACTTTTTCTATGATAACTTAAGGTGTGTTTGGCTCGCTTATGGGAATCAGAATTGAAATGAGCTGAGAATCAGACAATGAGTTTTGGTAAAAATATTTTGCATATTTGGTAGTAGGGTGAAATTATAATGATTACCAATATTGATATTTAGTTATGTATGCCCTTATAACGAGAATAAAATTTTTAAAACTTACAAAACAAAAAACAAAAAAAATCAAAGCAATTGATACTAATATAATGACATTCAAAGCACCAATATGAACAAAAAATCAAAACAAAAATATGAGTATGTATTGAGGAGGCGACAGATCAGGAGATGACAAATGATGAGGGATAAAATGGAATGACATTCGTTTTTAATTAGGGAATGCAGTTTTTAATTGAAGGGTAATCAAATCTCATAGTTGTGTTTTAAAAAGTTATCAACCAAACAATAACTATGATTTTGATTTTCATTTCTGGTGTGTAAACCCATGAACCATCCCACCCTTAATTTTACTTTCATGAATAATTCAATACTTATTTAAGATAATAAAATAAGGAAAATGCTATATGTACACACATTTTCTACCCATAACTTTTACTTTATTTTACATACAAAATCTTAATATAAACACTTTCATTGAGACCTATATAAAACAAATTAATTTATCGGTACCCGACACGTCAGAAAGAAATTTAAGGAAAAAATATTTAAAAGTAAATTTAGTAGAACTCATAAAATAAGATGCGGTAGTGGGGTGCAGAAGGCAGAAGGCATGCAGGAGGTACATTACGTAAGTACAATAATGTGAGTAGCTCAGCTCTAACCCTTATTGGGAATTAGTACATACTACTGAGAGGAAAGAGAGCAACGTGCAGTGCATGTGAATGAGTCACAATGTACAATTCACTTTCATAGTGAAATTTTCAAAGTAGTCTATAGGGGCTTGAGTAAGACAATTTCAAGTTACCCAATCAAAATTTGGTTGATAACATCACAAGATGTATGAAGAATAATATTTGTGTAATAAACTCTGTGCGAACAAAATCAGTTTAATTTAAAGATCGTTGACATGAATTGAATTTCTGATCTTCACATACTATACGAGAAACAAATACGGAGTAATATTTTGATAATGCATGCATACTAAAGAATACCGTACCAATTAGTTGTCTAGTTTAAATCACAAGGTGCGTGAATAACTTAACACCATCATTTTGTTTCATTTTAATTTTGAAGACTTACAATAAATAATATGGAGTAATATTATTTTCAAATAAGGCTAACACTAAAAATATTGTGGTAGAATGGTTAAAATCTTAATTTTACTATGTATGAATGTGGTGTAATAGGAAAAAAAAAACAGCAAACAAACAACCAAAAAACAAAAAAAAAAAAAGGGGGGGGTGTTTGAAGAATAGGTTTAGCATGCAGTAGGGGATATGTGGCAGTAAGGGGTGCAGGCAGAATGGTGTGTGAGGTTTGGTTTGCTTGTTGAACAAGTGAAGGTAATTTAAGGTTGATATAAATTAAAGGTTAGTTGTCAGAATGCATATATACATATATATATATATATATATATATGAGAATTGAGAATGAGTCAGTCACGGCACTACTACGTCTACCTGATGTGGTAGATACTCTCTGGATAGGATCTTCTCCCTTTGTTGTTATGTCATTACCATGCCAGCAAACTAGCAACACGTTAAAACTAAACGCATCTAAATTAAACAACATATACATATGTTCCTTATTTATTTATTTGTTTTGATATATTAACTTTTTCAGTTTATATCCAATTTATTTTAATCTATGTCTCTTAATAACCTCCCGCTCTCATTCTATGACTTGAACAATATATTAAAATGATCGGTCCAACTAACTGAACTAGATATACGTACTTTTCATTTTGTTAGTGCAGAGAAAGAGAGAGAATCGAAGAATAAGCGGGGTCGGCTACTACTAAATTCTGATATGTTCTGTTCTCTCATTTTTACTTCTTAACGTGGCAAACATTGATAGGTATGATTATTCTTATTATGTGGTTTTTAATAAAATTATCTACATTTGTGAGGGAATAAAAAATAAGAGTAATTAATACGGAGTATTTTTGACGCATGCATATTGGAGGTGAGGTAGGCAGATAAGACAGAAAATGAAAATGACTGGAGTGGAAGATGGTTGGAGACGGTGTTTTTCACTGGTTTAGTATGGGAAGTGCTTACGTATTTGTGGGGAAAATGAGTAGTTTACCTTTTTAAGGTCAACTCCATCCTCCGATCCAGATCATATCAATTCAATTCCAGGACAGGATAGCCTTAGGATAGGATATGACACTCTTCAGCTACCCCTACCCATATACAATAAAACATACACCTCAGCTCTCTCGATCTGCTCAATGCACTTTATCATTTACTCTACCCTACTTTTAGAGCTGAGATAACACCTGTATGCATGTTTTAACGTATTGCTCATTGCTAATTCCCAGCACTTAATTATACCTGGAATAAGTTCAACGTACACCAAAGCCGCCCAACTCTATAATTTACTTACCACTCAAGCCCAGGCCCATGCTGCCCTACGTATATAATAAAGCCCATAATGCTAGGGAAAGTTAAGGCCAAATTATACCATGCAATGCCCAATTGTTATACAGTGGATCCATGTTCCATAGTACTATGGTCGTTAAATGAAATTGTAGTATAATTAAAATGACACTTTTAATGTTGTTAAAATGAAACTAAAAAACAGAGCTCTTTCAACAACGTATATTGTTAAATGAAACTGTAGCATAATTAAAATGATATTTTAGTGTTCTTAAAATGAAACTAGTGTGTGTGAAAAATGAAACTAAAATTCAAAACTATATAACAACATATATTATCAAATGAACATGGAGTGTGATTAAAATAATACTTTAGCATTATTATAATTAACTAGTGTGTGTGGAAAATGAACTACAAAATAGAGCTCATACAATAATGTATATTGTCAAATGAAACTGTAGTAGAATTAAAATGATACTTCGGTATTACTATAATGAAACTAGTATCTGTGTAAAATGAAACTAAAAAATATATTGTCAAATGAAACTAGTATATGTGAAAAATGATACTTATTTCATGGACCACATTACTATATGGCCCGTGGACCACAGTAAAATTTGCCTTATACCATGGATATGGATCCACAATACAAAATGCCATTTAAATTACGTGTTTATTAGCATATTATATGTCTTCGTTAATAGATTGTGCGCTTGTACGTAACATAATATGTGTCGATCTACATTAACATATGATGTGTTTAATTTATTTACAGACACATAATTTATTAACTTAAGACACATAATATGTTAACTGACACATAAATTTTGGACCATGTTTGGTTTACAATGTAAGGTGGACCTTGGTCTATGGTATAACAAGTAAAAGTTGGGGGGCGTTTGGTTCAAAAATTATAATCGAAATGGTAATTGGAATCAAATGCTTGGTAATGACAATAATGGTTAGGCCCAGTCTTATTATTTTATAGGTCGGGGGTATGACAAAAGAAATAGGTCATACCTCATGTTAACATATATTTCATACCTAAAATTTAAATTACATAAAAGAAAAAAAAACTAATATCGAATAACTTATAAGATTAAGAAGTTTTTAGCAATTTTACATACACAATAATAATCATGAAAACATTTCTAGCTACTTTCACAAAGAAATAATTTATAAAAATAATAAACAAGCTTATAAACAATAACATATAGTCAATAATACTAAAAAAAAAACTTATAAACAATAACATTGTAATCATAATAAATAATAAATAATAAATTAATTATTAAAAAATCACAAATCTAATTTATTTATATGTTTTTTTATAAATATTTTTTCCATTAACTAGATATTTATAAATAAAAAAAAAAGTCTTTTACTTTTCAAATTCTCATATTGTTTTCAAAAAACATTATGTTATCTAGCCTCACAAATCACGGGAAGGGGAAGGTTTGTTGACTAAAAAAATTTTGATTAACTGTTTATGTTATCATGTCACGAATAACTGAATAAGGATCCATGATACTCAAATTTTACATTATTCTTATCATCACTTTTCAAATAATAGGAGAAATAAGAATTAATTGTCAAAATTCTAACTGTTTATCCGTTTCAATAGATCTAACCATTTTTAAAACGCAACACATTGTTGATTAACAACGTGAGTAGTAACTTAGAAGAAAGAAAGAAAATGACAGGAGGCATTCGGTTGCACCCCACATGAAAGGGGGTGAGTTTGAGCCTCAGGCAATATTGACTCTTTGTGCTTTATTTGGTTGGGAAAGTAACTATGAACATATACTACATTGTAACGGAGTCAATAGTACTAAAAAAAAACGATCGAATACTCATTAACAAGCTAAGTATTGAAGATTGCAGTGATCATAACAAAGTGATCTGAGTTTAAAATACTTCCTATTAAATCAATAAGCTAAATTCCCGTGGGCAGTGACATGCATATATTTCTCATGTATATCGGAAGCGATGAAAGAAATTTAATTTAATTCATTGCATTTAATTTGGCAGTATGATTGGCTTCAATTAAAAACAAAATGCATATATAAATAAATATTATATATGTTGTAAACCTAGGTTTATTAGTAAGGTGCTAACATCATAAATTATTAATTAGTTTGATCGATGTTGGAAAAAAAAAAAAATGGAAGCTAGAATTCTCCGAGCTTGGCCTGAAGTTCAGCGGCGGAACAATCAGTGTCGCATTTCATCTCGCAATCGGTGTAGGTTCGGCCTCCCTGCATGCAATCATTCTGGCACGTCTCGAAGCACTGTTTGTACACCTTCGACTGCCCACTCATATCTTTCTTAGCATCCATGCCCGACAACGCCACCAACCATATCAAAAACACCGCGGCTACCATTTTCCGCATCTGCCCGCCTCCTGCCATTCTTAATTGCGTCGATCGATCTTGTTTTTTGTTTTTTTTCTTTTATATATGTTTGGTGAAGATCCAATTCTTGTGTTTGGGGTTAGACAATTCAAGCTAATTAAGGGTATTTATCGGCTTCTCGATCGTGTTCTGTTTTAGATTTCTACGGTCTACCACATCTACCCTATCACTGCTTTAACAACAACTTAGGCTTTTCTTTAGCAATTCATTTTTCTTAATTGGTGTGTATTTAATTTATTTCTTTCTTTTTCCTTTAATTTCATCCCATCCATTTCCCCATCAACAATATCTCCATCTATATATCTAAAATAATATAATAAATTGGTTAGACCGAGATAAATGTACATTATTAATCAATTATTTGAATTGCTTGCTTGGTTATGTTGGGTCACAAGTAAACATGGTCAAAGTCATGAGAATATATATAATCAAGATCCAGAAATTAGTGGGGGTTGAATTTAATTATATTTAAATTTTAGGAGAAATCAAAATTTTGGTCCCTCATTGTTTCCATAGTTTTCAATTTCAACTAATTTGATCATCAAATTGTTTAAAATTTCGTCAATTAAACCCTTTCAGGGGTCAAAATGGTAATTTTTACATTTTAAAATTTCGTCAATTTGGTATCTGAAAGGGTTTAATTAACGAAATTTTAAACAATTCGATGACCAAATTGGTTGAAATTGAAAACTAGGAACTACATTAACAATTAAGAAACGAATACAGATAAAATGATATTATATTCAAACATTTATACAGATTAATCATTATTTTTAGAGTGTGAGAAATCAAATATTGATATTATATTCTCATTTGAAGGGTAACTTGATCTATCCATATATTTACATCAACCCTATACACCACGGAGTTACAGATTGAACAAGTAAGAAGAGTACGTAGAAGAAAAGATCAGTACTTTACTAACATATTTTTCAATTTTCGTAATATTTTAAAAATATATAAATGTTTTTGGTCGGGCTTCATTTAAGAATTAAGACAACTCTCTTTAAATGATTACTGCATACTCATAAGTTTGATAACGTGGGACGATAAAACAATAAGCTTTAATTTGCAATATAACATTCCGACTAGCTAGCTAGAGCTACTGAGGAGTCTTACGTTTGATTACATATACTACATTATAATGACATGCACGTACAAGTACAACGCACATATATAATAATAAATTGTTGGAAATGGAAATAATTAAGCTAGGAATTAATGATTGAGAAATTAAAGGAAGATTAGGAATAGTGGTACAAAAAGCAATAGCGGCAAAAGAGAGTGGGATGAAGGTGAAATGGGAGATGAATTAGGTTGATAAGGTGTTGTTTTTGAGGGGTTAAGTAGTGGAACTTTTTGGGGATTGGGGAGTAGTGGTGCAGCCATTGGTGGAGGTGTCCCCTTTTCCTTAGATGCTTCCGCTGAAGACTTTTTGTTAGGTTCTTCATCCGCTGGTGGTGGTAGTGGTGGTGGTGTTACTGTTTCCGTAGGAGCCGGAGCAGGAGCCTCAACTGCTAGTGATGGTGCCACGGAGTTTTTCGAAACTGCATATAATATAATATAACAAATTAAATAGCCTTATGGAGGTGTTTAAAAAGAAAAAAAGTCTTAAACCAGCTTGGTTGACGTAGTGGTCGTGCATTCTCATCTATTAAAAGAGAGGTCGAGAGTTCAAATCCATTAAAAATGTTTAATTTAGTCTCTATATTATGGTCAAGTTAATCCATCTACTATTAAAAATAGAACAATTGTCCTATCTTTAATAATGCAGGGATTAAATTGATCAATTTTATAGTATATGAAATAAATTGAATATTTTATAAAAGTATAAGGACAAACGAAGCAATTAAACCATGATAATTTAATACCAAAGTATTGCATTTTTATCAATTATATCCAATTATAGTTTAGACTTTCGAGACGAGAATTGAGTACTACTAGCAAGGGAGAATTTTACGATTACCCTATAATTTAGGGATGAAAAATGTAATTTTTTTAAAAAAAATAAATAATAAGAATTCAATGAATTACCGATGTGAAATCTGTTACAAAAATAATAATTACCTCTTGAGCTTTGGGGAGCAAGCGCAGGAGGTTGGGGTCGAGGAGGACGAGCAGGACGATGATGATGGTGATGATGAGGTTGAGGCGAATAAGCAGGCGTCGACACCCCCGAACCTGCATGTCATACAATTTCCAATTAAATACTACGGAAATAAAAGTTTGCACTCCCATGAATAACGAACCTTATATGAGAACATGTGAACTATTACATGAGTGCACAAAATTTATTATATGAATATACTACAACTACAAGCAGATATACTTGGATAATAGTTGAAACCTGGGAACCTTTACAGTGCATTAGTGTAGTAAATTATGTGCACTCATGCAGTTCTCATATTCCCACATCATATGAACTCAACTCTCTCTCTATATACATATAGTCCTTAGATGAGAGATTGAGAGCTATACCTGCAGGGGCTGATAGAGGGGCGCCTGAACCTGCAAAGTGCAACAAAAAGCGAATTAGCATACCTCTCAAGCTGATAGTCAGAAGATTAATCCTCTGGTCAAATGATTATGATTTGCTCCATTATATTCACATGGGTGAAGATTGAACCCCTAATCTCATGTTTAAGGAAGCCAACCATGTTAGTTGCAAATTAGCATAACTGATGTCAAGAAAGTATAAAATGCATGTTGTATGCATGCATTACCTTTGCACTGGACGGGGACACCAGAAGTGCATTGTTGGAGAGGGAGTGAAAGAACCAAAGTTCTGACAAATGGTATAGAAAGAGGGACATTTCCGGTGATTATAAGGCAGGCACAGTCTATCATGTTAGTCATCATAGACTTGAGTGAATCGCAGCAGTCTTGAGTGGGCGAAGAAGACCCATTGGCACCGCTTCCCGTGATGTAGTTGAAGCAAGGGGTGAAGCTGCTCACTATTGAATTGGTACAAGGGGTGTTTATTTGCCCATTTGCCCCAACAATAATCATACCCACACAAATTACTATCATTACCTCACCTAAACTCACCCATCTTATCAAACCACAACCCATTGATGATGAAAACATATTTGTTAGTACGTTTTTTCAGAACAAGAATGAATGGATCGCAAATTAAACCATTTATGCTAGCTCTTAATGCCGAATGTATGTTTTAAAAGTTAATTGTTAATAAGTGGGTTTGAAATTGAGCTTTGGAGGTAATCAACCTCTTTGACCTTATGTAACTGGCCTGGGCTGCAGGGATTTTTTTTTTTCACAAGTTTGGCTGGAAATTAAGCTAGGTAGAGTCAAAGGTAGGTTGTGACAGATATACTGCTCACATTTTCAAGAAAGTGCAATTCCTGACTTTTGTGCCATTATATTGGTTCGCACTCTTGTGTTCAACCTCTTCTCTAACTAATCAAACCGGCCAGATCCAACCATTTTGCAACATATATACTTTTAATAAGAAAATTCATTTGTTGTTGAATCCTGATAACACATACTCCAAAGAAAAATTATATTTAGCCCTGGACATAATTGGTTCATCCCTTAACTTAAAGGCCATGATTAAAGATGATAGTGTGGGGTCCGAATCCTACTAGAGAAATGTATTATGGGAAAAGGCTTCTTTGTGTACACATTAAGACTAGGATTTGACTGGTGGACTGATTGCGCCAGACTCTAGGGACGGGATCCTGTAAACTTAGGACAAACCCGATGAAACTGGAATCACCTAAGTTTTTTTTTTTTTAAGAAAAAAAATAAATAAATATAGTTTAGGTCGTGACAGATATACTGCTCATATTTTTATCTCAATTAGCTTTTTCGATCAAGAAAGTGCAAGATTGACCTGACTTTTGTGCCATTATTGGTTCACACTCCTGTTCAACCTCTTCTCTAACTAATTAATCACACCAGATCCAACCATCTTGCATTATATTGCAACATATATACGGGGGAAAATGGTCAAATAATAGGCCTCTAAACTTTATTCGAAAAGTAAATTAAGCCCCTAAACTTATAAACATGTTATTTTGGAATATTAAAGTCCGAAAATCGATTGATGGCCTGTAATTGCAGGTCACTAGGGTTTCGGCCACCCTCTGACAAACTCCAACTAACAAACCTTTGACCAATTTTTGACAACTGGACACCGTTTGCCGAAACTCTAGTGACCTGCAATTATAGGTCACCAACAGATTTTTGAGCTTCAATGTTACAAAATAATATGTTTATGAGTTTAGTTGTAATTTTTGAAAGTTTAAGAGCCTAAATTGATTGTTTTTTAATATAGGATCTATTTGAGTATTTGACCCTTTTCCTTGTATAGTTTTACCAGAATTCATTTGTTGTTGAATTCTGATGCCACATACTCAATCCTAAGAAAAAATATATAGAGTTTAGGTGGATAGTTGGCAGGCAAGATTACCAAATTTAATTAAAAGATGGAGTTAATTATGTATAGTAGTCATGTGAAGGGCTAGCTGGTTAGTTATGGTACGCAGCCCCTAAGTAGTCATTAGATTAAGAGTTGGCCAACCAAACTTACCAATCTGTTTTTGTTCTTTTCCCTCATAAACACGGTATTTAAACCCCAAACCCCCTCGCCTTTCCCTCATCAACCATCTTTCCTAAACTGCAACACAATTAATATTATATACATACTTTCTGTGATAGATATATAGGATCTATCTTTTAAAGAAACAAAAAATAGAATCAATGGCTTCTTCTTCTTCTTCTGCCATGGCTGCTCTAGCTGTAGTGATGATTTTTGCGGTGTGGGAGGGGGCTTGGGCTCAATCAAACTGCATGACTGCTATCGTGAGCCTGTCCCCGTGCATGAACTATGTGACCGGCAATTCATCAGCGCAGCCATCCTCGTCCTGCTGCTCCCAGCTGGCTAACGTTGTTCAGTCAACCCCACAATGTCTTTGCTCCCTGCTCAACGGCGGGGGTTCCTCTTTCGGCATCAACATTAATCAAACGCTTGCCATGTCTTTGCCTGCTGCCTGCAAAGTTCAGACACCTCCCGTCAGCCGATGCAATGGTACGCATATCTATCCATCAAATTCTTCCCACTTAACATTGCATTACATTAATTTTCCATTACATTTACTATTGGGCGAAGGCAAGTCCAATAATCGATGTCTAGGGGATTGTTGAACTGAAGCTGGTGAATGGTCAAGTTTAACAATCTGTACGTTGCTAGAGATTGTTGGGCTGAGGTCGATAAAAGACCAAGTTCAGCAACTTGGTGAAATCGGTGAATGGTCAAGTCTAGCAATTGTTGGACTGAGGTGGATAAAGGGTCAAGTTCGGTAATTAGGAAATTGTTTAGTTGAAATGAGTGAAAGGTCTAGTCCAGTTATTGGTGACTAGATGATTGTTGGGCAGAAGCCTATAAAGGGTCAAATTTAGTAATTAGTGACTAAGCATATTGTTAGGTTGAGACTCATAAAAGGTAAATCCTACCTCTTGACTCTAGAAATATGACCACTAAATTTGTTAAAATTGAAACATACAGCTGCGAATGGGCCCAGTTCTCCGGCGGCAGTGCCACCAGCGGCGACTTCTCCGGTGGGCTCAGAAGCACCATCCGATTCAGAAACCCCCACAACACCTTCAGGCTCAGGATCCACAATCCCTACATCAGGTAATTACTAATTATACACTCACTTATATATACCTCATCCATCTCTAACTTATTTTTGGTGGTAATTTATTAATTTGAAACAACCTTTTTGGAGCAGGATCGAAAACAGTTCCCTCCACAAATGGGTCCTCATCGGCCGATAACAACGTCGGAGTTTCTTTCCATATTCTCAGCTTCTTCCTCTTCGCCGCATCATGGGCTCTATCTTCTGCTACAATCTAAGCATCCACTACTGTATCCCAGGATTCACATACAATCCTAATTCTGTACTGTGGTTTTGTCTTTTTTTTTTTTTGAATATATTTTGAATCATACTGTTGTATTATTATTATTATTGGACTTCTACAGTGTGTTTGATCTTATTATTATTGATTTTGTATTAATAAACGTAGGATTTGATCTGATTATTGAAAACAGGGACTTCTTTGCCACCTTATTTAGTATTTACGGAGTTAATTTTGTTAGATCAAGATAAAATGAAACAATAACTAACAATTTATTTCCTTCTTCAGTGTTAGGGGAGATTTATGAAGTTTAGAATATAGTCTAATGAACCAAAAATTTTGAATTATAAGAAAAAAAAANAAAAAAAAAAAAAAAAAAAAAAAAAGAGATTGCATATTCCTAAATTAGTGTACAAGCAACATTTTTCCTTGTAATATGTCAACACGCGTACAACACATTATAACAAACTTCCTCGCCACTTGCCGCAAAGCATGGAATGACGTGAATGGAACCAATTCATGAACTAACTCAATATGAATTTGTCACATACTATGTAGTAAACAAACAGCAAAATGGGACGCAAGAAATAAGCAAAGGAACGGGAAACAAGAAATAGCACAAATTATTTAAAAGCCCTGTTTAGCTAAACAACCCCAAACTTTTATGGGTCACACTTGTGTGAGACCGTCTCACGGATCCTTATTTGTGAAACGAGTCGGGTCGGGTCAAAGCACCATGCAAATGTCATACTTATATGTGTAAATATCATACTTATATGCTCAAATATAACACTAATCAATAATAGAATTTTTGCTACTTTTAAGAGAAAAAGTAATACATTTTTCATAATAAGTAATGTTGACAAGTGCTCCTTACTTATAAGGGCAAATATAATACTTTTGAGGAAAAATGTAATACTTTTAAATCGAAATGTAAAAATATTGTATTTTTCTTTAAATGTATTACATTTACCCTTATAAGTAACAAAAATTTTATTTCTGATTAGTATTACATTTGAGCATATAAGTATGACATTTGTGCATATAAGTGTTACATTTGCATCTTGACCCGACCCGTCTCATGGTGAGACGGTCTCACACAAATTTTTGCCAACTTTTATATATAAGTTCTAGCCTATAAGTTTAACGGTTGTTATGGACAAATTATGCTATGGACCCAGGTCCACCTTGCTGGACCTGAGTTTATGTTCACAATTTTAAAATTTTATGTTCACAATTTTACAATTTTCGATCTTACTGTACAAAATTACATTACTCAATATTCACAATTTTTTAACTCTATATTCAAATTTTGAACATAGGGTTCCAAAATTGTAAATATAGAGTTCAAAAATTCATCATCTTTGAGGAAAAGTAAAGGATTTTGGAGCATTTTGGATACATTTGGAGTCAATGGGAGCCAACTATGAAGCTATGGAGATGGATGCAACACTCCTAAGGAAGCCTAAGAGTGGTATTTCCAATGGTGTTGTTCATTTGGGCAAACCAAAACAAAAGAGAAGCAAAAGATTAAGGTGTTGCAATTCTCGCACTACACATCGACGTCTTAGTTATTAGACCATATCTCAGTCTAAGAATGTCCAAATCAAGTGATTCTTGTTCCATTAGAAAGAAGACTCGAAGGAATACAACTTTCATGAAGACATCAAAGTCTAGATCAAAAGGGGAAAGGGTCAAAATCAGCCTGCAAACCAGACCATCGTGGTAGGAGGATTCTCGACGCTTCGAGAAGAGGCATAATGCCCTCGTATTTGTTCTAAATTAGCTCGACGCGTCGAGAACCACAGATGTGCAGATTTCCAACTCATCCCTGCTCCTATTTAACTGAGTTTTCACTCATTTCTCCATGGTTCCTACTCATGGTCGTTCCCTACTCATTTTCTACTCATTCCTTTCATATTTTGGTGTTAGATTAAGCATAGATTTAGGTTCTTTAACACTTTTGAAGCTTGTAATCTTGGATTTGAAGTTTGGATTCTAACATTTCAAGATTGTTCTTCCATTTTCAATCTATAAGTTCTCTTTCCTTTTATCTCTTTCTTTTACAAGATTTATATTTATTACTTGTGCTTTTGTGTTATTTATGTTATTTAATCATCAGTAATTAGTTTATGGACTTGAGTTAGGGTTGCATTATCTATCTTGATGCTTAATTTGTGATTATTGCAAAAAAAAATAAAAAAATGGGGAAGAACTCTAACATAAGATTCATGTGTTTATAAATGTTTTGTGTTTGAATCTTGCAAATGTTTGATGTACACATTCATTGGCATGTATTTGGATGATTCCCTGCTTCAACGAGAGTTGGGTGATGAATTCGAGCCATGTCTTGCATAAACTCAATTTGCTTCTATGAAAATAGGGGAAATTGGGGGTTTAAGATACTACTTGTGCTTGAAGAACTTGGAGTTTATTCACCACAAAAGTGTGGCAATTCCTAGTTCTAATCCTTATTATTGTGCTCACGGAAGTAGCTTTACTTAGACTAGGATACCTACGTGCATTCCCGTTTGAATTCTTGGTTATTTGTTCTCCCTAACCCAGTAGGTTGTTTAAGCATCTAGATGATAATGCCCTCTAGCTTAAGTCTTATTTCTTTATTTTGTATTTATCGCTTGTCCATATATGTTTGTTCTACCTTGTTGTCGTTTTCTTAGCTTGTTGTTGATCTCCTTATGCTAGTGCCTAGTTTTGTGATAACATATTGCGTGCCATAACCTCCAATCCCCTGAAGACGATATTTCATACATGTATACTCATTATAGTATTTCAATGCTCTGCCCACATAGTAAACTAGAAATTAGACCTCCCCCCCCTAAACCCTAAGCAACTACTTAGCGGAGTTAGGCAAGAACCGACTAAGAGCCGCCATGTAATTGATCAATCTTTGCACATCCAACACGATTTTGGGCAGCTTCATGTCAAGGATGACCCTTACCTTTTTAAGATTTGGCTCGATCTCCTTCTGAGTCACCATGTATCCCAGGAGCTTCCCCATTCGCACAGCCAAAACACACTTCTTTGGGTTCAAATAGAAGTTAAACCTCTTCATCATTTGATAACCTACAAGTCTTTGGCATCGGTGGCCTCCTCATTACCTTTAACCAAAATCATCAATGTATACCTACAATGCCATCTAGCCCGAAGGTCCTATGCTAAGTGCTCTCATCGAGACTAGCCAAACGACTACTCCAGGAGTCCAGGGTCGACCACTTGAGTCCTAGTACCCCATCAATAAATAGTAATAATAAAGAGTTGGTAAACATGTGGATGAATTAGATGAATTCCAAATTGAGTTAATTTCATTTTTTGTTCTAGATTTATAGGTGACAATCCACTTTTAGTCCCTTTTTATTAGAACATCCTCATTTGGTCCAGTATTATTGTACAATAACCATTATTAGTCCTCCATCAACAAAATCATTGAAATATCGTAAAATACAAAGACATTTCAATCTTGTTGAACCGCTATATTTTTTATGTTTATTTTTTTTTTGAAAACATCCATAATTGAAGACTGAAATAATGTCCTTGTATTTAATGATATTTAAACTGTTTTGTTGATAAATTATAAAAAATGGTCATGCCACAATAATACTAAGACCAAGTGGATGTTCTAATAAAAATGGACTTAAAGTGGATTGCCATATATAAATGACCAAAAATGGTATTAACTCATTATAAATTTTACAAAAGAGAAAATGAGAAGAAATTTTTTAAAAAAAAAAAAGAACAAAAGAGAAATAAATAAATAAATAAATAATTTTTACTTTTAAAAAGGGGAGAGTTTTAATTAAATAATTGTACTGGGCATAATTTTTGTAAATTAATAAAAAAAAAAAGATAAAAAGATTCTTAATTTTATATATCAACCACTATATTTTATAATGTTTAAAATAAAATTAAACAAGGATTTATTTTAAATTTTTTAATTTATCGATCTAAAAAAAACCATAATGTATTTATGATTAAATAAATTATGAACTCGATCTAAAGTACTCAACAAAATTTATGAACTCTAAAATAAGTTTACCAAACACCATTAACAATATTCAAGTATAATGAATATCACATTAATAGATTTGGATAGCTGTTGGCTAAATTTCTCATCCTTATCCAAATAAGAAGATAAAGATGCTCATGAGTTAATCCATTCATTTTGTTGAGGTGAAGAGTCATAATCAGTTAGTTAATGACTCTTCGTACAAGTTCACCTTTGTCTGCGTGCGTCAAATTTAACACTGGGATTTGTAAAAACCTCGGGCGTTAAATTTAGCATAATAACTCTTTTTTTTTTTTTTTTTTGGGAAACAATAACTCATATTTATTACATCGCTTTTACTTACCCTCAAAAGGAAAAATCCTAACAGAGTATTTGATTGGTTGGAGGAGGAAATTAAGTGAAAAAGAATTATAATTTCATGAGAAATGAATAATGTGAGAATAAAGTGTTAATTTAAATTTCAGTAATTAGTTTGTAGGAATTGAATTACTGTGAATTTTAAATTCAAATGTTTGGTATACATGGAATTTAAAAAAAAAATTAGTATAAAGTTTAAAATTCACATACTTATTATTATTGTTATTATTATTATTATTATTATTATTATTATTATTATTAATAAATGACCAAATTCAAATTTTACTTTTAAGAATTTATAGAACACGCTGTAAATAAACCTTAATCGCATAACAAAAACAATAAATTGGATAAGGGAGTTTTGAGAAAACATATTTGATTGAGATTGGTCTATTGATTGACGTTCTGTGTTGAGAGTAAAAGAAGAAGACAAGTTATAATTGAAAGAGAGATGTCAAACATCAATTTTAGGTTAAAAAAAAAAACCTAGAGAGGTAATTTTGCCTCAAAGTTATTCTTTTTCTTCCTAAAATTCATAGAATTGAAATACCAATGGGGGACATGGGATTAAATTCCATGAAAATGAGAAAATTTCAAATTCGCGTAATTATAAATTTGCATTTGGCAAAAACTAGTGTGAGACCGTCTCACCGTGGGACGGGTCGGGTCAAGATGTAGATGTAACACTTATACGCACAAATGTCATACTTATATGCTCAAATGTAATACTAATCAGGAATCAAAATTTTGTTACTTATAAGAGTAAATGTAATACTTTTAAGGGAAAATACAATACTTTTACATTTTGATTTAAAAGTATTACATTTTTCCTCAAAAGTATTATATTTTCCCTTATAAGTAAGGAAAACTTGTCAACATTATGGAAAATGTAATACTTTTTCTCTTATAAGGAACAAAAATTGTATTCCTGATTAGTATTATATTTGAGCATATAAGTATGACATTTGCACATATAAGTGTGACATTTACATGGTGTTTCGATCCGACCCGACCCGTCTCACGAATAAGGATCTGTGAGACGGTCTCACACAAGTGTGACCCTTTGCATTTTCCTACAACCAAATGAAAGAATTTACTTGTCTTTAAAATTATATAGAATTAGATAAGAATGCAATTGTAATTCCCTCCAACCAAATGTACCGTAACTCTCCTAGGATTCTTAAGCACAACCCTAACTCTCATAGGATTCTTAAACTGATAACATTGTAATTAAACTGATAAGATTGTAATTAAAGGAATAAATGACAGTGATTCATTCAATGGCTTAATAATTATAAAGACTAGTATCTAGACAGAGTTTATTTAATATACATCCTTAAACAATGAGTATAAAATTCTCATCCCAAAAAAATATTACCAATTCCCAAATATTAGTAACAATTTTTTTAAACATTAAGACTAAAAATATAGGACAATGATCTTGTGGTCTAGTGACACCAAATTGCTCTCTCATATGTGAAGTTGTGGGTTCGAGTTTCAGTGGAGTCAGTACGTATTGACTATTTGTGTTTCAGTGGGTTCGAGCCTCGAAGAGTCAATAGTATTCAAAAAGAACTGAAGTCCAAGCTTTGGACGAAGGCGACCATTTATCTCTAGATCAGAGATGAACCTCCATTTTATTTTTGTATTTTATAAAAGAAAATATTATATGAATTATCATTTTCTACACTCAAGTTCTATTGTAACTTGAAACTCTTAATGTAAACATTTTTTATGATGCCCATGAAAATATTATATTCTTATTTGTCACATCAAAAAGAAAATTAAATGATAAAATAGAATTTGAAAGTACATAAAAAAAAATTTAGAGCATCCCCAGCCCATCAATGATTTTTGGGGAGGTTTTTGCAACTTTTGAGTCCATGTGAAGGAGAAAGAGGCTTGGAGAGAGAGTGGTGAGGTCCTCCTACAAAACTCAAGTTTTTTGTGAATCCCACAGGAGAGAGAAGACAGAAGGCTACTGCCTTTGTCCGTGTTTCGCGCACATACAGTGCCCAGTTGGGCGCGTAAACTGCATTGCTTTTTCTTCTTCTTTTTTTTTTTTTGTCATATTTGTTTTTTTCATTTTTTTTCCTGCTCTTTTGTCTTCTACTCTATCCATCCCCTCTTCTAGTAGGCATCTCAAAAATCACACAAAAAAACTACTCATATTGAGATTGCTTTTATATAACTACTATTTTCACCCGTGCGTTGCACAGAATGAATTTGTTATAATATTTTAAGAATATTTATATCGATATACAATTATATAAATTATAACAACGAATATTATATTATATAGTGCAATTGATGAAATGGATTTGATCGATTATGTTTTCTAATGTTATCCTTGCTTGAATTCGAACAAATAATTGCATACGGCGGTAAAAATTTTTATTATATATCTAGATAATAAAATTAAAGATGAAACTATAAAAATTTTAATATTTGAAAATATACATTTATTTGATTATAAGATTAGTGCAAAAGTGAAAAAAAAAATTGAATAATATATGACTCATTTGTTTAGCTTAATTACCATAATAATTATTAGACATTTATTATTAGGCAATTATACTTTTATACTTAAGTATATTTTTTATATCGCCTTTGCTTTTTTCATCCTCCTCCATATCTGAATGAATTAATTATAATTATACAAATATCTGTGTAATTATTAGCTTAATTAACATAATAATTTATTTTGTTCTCATAGTATTATATCTCTTGTCAATCAAAACCAATTGGCCAAGGTTCTCATGTATTGGGTTCAATCTTAGGTTTCTTCAAACCCTTTGAAGACGATGAACAATCCACGTTTATTCTCTTTAAAGACTACTGTTGGGAGTGCTTTCATCAACCAAA
This sequence comes from Ipomoea triloba, assembly GCF_003576645.1. Classification (NCBI taxonomy): domain Eukaryota; kingdom Viridiplantae; phylum Streptophyta; class Magnoliopsida; order Solanales; family Convolvulaceae; genus Ipomoea; species Ipomoea triloba. The sequence continues at coordinate 24,439,307 of NC_044922.1, forward strand.
ATGACTTCTAGACTTGATGAAGATGTAGCTTCTAGTGATGCTATGCCCTATATGAAACTAACTATTAAATGTGGAAAAAATATTATTACAAGAGGAAGAAACATGTTTAATGAGAACTAACTGCTTGTTCAACATTGTCCCGTGGAGCGTTGATATTTCCTAGACAAATAACAACACATCAAGCGGAGCATTATAGAGCTTTTCCTTATCTTGGGGATAGGTCGGAGACAGAGACGAAAACAGACTCCATTAGTCAACGATAAGGAGAAATAACAGAAATATCAGAGAAGAACAGAAAATAACCGATGGAAGAATTGTTCACAATTAACAGAGTATTTATAGTGCAATTTCAATATTATTATTTGCATAAATAAGGATGCATGTTTCATGTACAATTGTTTTAATGTTATGAAAGTATTTATAGTGTAATTTAAATCAATATTATTATTTGGAGATTTTGTAAAATAATAAGTAGAATTGTATTATGGATAGGAAAATATTTATACTGTAATTTTAATTTAAATTATTACAATTTCAATATTATTATTTGCATAAATAAGGATGCATGATTCATGTACAATTGTATTAAGGTTAGGAAAATATTTATAGTGTAATTTCAATCAATATTATTATTTGAAAATTCTATAAAATAATAAGTAAAATTGTATTATGGACATGAAAGTATTTATAATTTTATACTGTAATTTTTTTTTTATAAATTATTGCAATTTCAATATTATAATTTGAAGAAATAAGGATGCATGTTTCATGTAAAATTGTATTACGGTTAGAAAAGTATTTATAGTGTAATTTCAATCAATATTATTATTTACATGAGAGTGGTTTTTTGTTGATTCTTTTCTACTATTCCTTATTATTAAGTGTTTGAGCGAAAAAAAGTTTCAAAAGTTGAATTTTGTTTTTATAATTTAAATGGTGCCACCGAGCATCATATCACGTAAGATGCCAAATCATTAGCTACATATCTAATATCTTATTAATTGACACGTGGTTGTCTAAAAAGGTCAATTGCACTCTTCTGTGCGTTTCGGTATGCGTTTAACGTTTTTTAAATTTGAGTGTGTAGATATTACTAAAGGTCTTTATCCGTAGTTTTTAGTTAAACTGAAACTTAGTGGTCTTTATCTTTTGTAGTTTTGTAGTTAAATTGAAACTCTTAGTGGTCTTTATCCTTTTGTAAGTTTGTAGTTAAACTGAAACTCTGAACTAGATGTATATATTAGAGTTAAAGGATGATTAATAAAAGATGAATGATTTTCCCTTATCTCATCTTCACTATACTTTAATGTATTTCTATATTATTGGCGTTCATTGCTCGATCAGAGGAATACTGATTTTAGGGTGGACAACGTAACCGACCTGCTTCAATTCGGTGAAGCACCGAGCTGAGTAAACCGCATCAGGATTCTCGATCATCAATCGCCCGCACGCACGGTAACATTTTCCTATTTATTATTAATAACATTAGGATAAGTTATACTAAAATTAAGGGTGTGTTTGCATTGGTTTAGAAAATGGAATCGAAATTGAAATGTGAATCAAATACTTAGTATTGATAATGAATTTTGGTAGAAGTATTTTGCATGTTTGGTAGTAGTGTGGAATTAGAATAATCAATATTGTTGTTTGATTATGTAAGATTCTATAATGAGAAAAATGTTTTAAAAATACAAAGAACAAAAAATTAAGAAAATTTATTTTAATATAAGATATCCAAAGCATTAATATGAAGAAAAAAAATAAATAAAAACAAAAATTTGAAAACACGAATCCAAACTTAAAATTCAAATTACCAATTAGGAGGTGGAATAATGGAATGAACCCTTATTAGAGAATGAGTTTTCTAATTAAAGAGGTAATTAAATCCTGGCGGTAGTGTTCTAAAAATCTGTCAACCAAACAATAACAATGAATTCTCATTCATGATAGCTAAACCTATGAACCAAACACACCATAAGTGTTTGTTATGTGGTGCAACACTAATATCTAAGACTTCATTTATGGCTACGAGTCTTGGTGAGAATTTAGGTTCTAATGACATACAACTACTACATTAATGGTATATATGGGTTATAAAAGGGCACGATCTTCTCACTGCTCGCATTCATTCCTCATACACCATCTAGATAATGTAGAGTACAAGTGAGAGACAAAATCTAGAGATACTCATGTGGCTGTCCATGAATACTCAACCTTCATCAATCGGAAGCTATGGTTGGAGGTTAGTTTATATTATGATCATGCTTTTCACGTATTCGACGTAACATAATTTATGCTTACCGTTAGTATTAGAGTAACTTTAGCTTTAAATAATTTAAATGAATCCAATGCTTCAAGTTTGTTATGAAGTATATATTAAATACACATAGGTAAATCTAGTTTCTTATGAAGTAAATTAAACACACATAGGTAAATCTTGAGAAGTTATCAATGAAAGTGATGAAATATTTCTTACTGGGTATGTTCATACCAGGACAACATAAGTATGTCAGTATGAATAATTTCCAACAACGTTGAACTTCTATTGGCACCTTTCTTTGACTTGTTTGTTTGCTTACCCTTAATCCAGTCAATGAAAGTTAGCCTCATCCTTTACTAGGCCAATCTTTTAATTCGTTTAAGGGAGATATGGTCTAATCTCCGATGCTATAACATTGAGGAATTTTCGTTAATACTGCATCGTTTAATGCCGTTTTGAACATGTAAAGAATTATATACTGAATCATTCTTTAAGTTAAGACGATAAAGACCATCAGTACCATTACCAACACAAGTAAAATTATGAAATAACTTGAAATTCAAATTTGAATTTGAATGGTACACGCCTAGAAACTGAAATTAAGTTCCTTGAGAAACTAGGAACATAAAATGTCTTATCTAATGTCAAAATACAACCACTATTCAAAACTAAAACTTTGACAGCTTTAACTGGTGATGCAATCTTATTTCCAGATAAGATTTTACACTCAGTTCCCGTTAGTTGTTTCAAATTTTTCATATCATGCAAAGAGTTTGCAATGTGGACTGTTGAACCAGAGTCAACTCACCATGAATTAGTATTAGCTTCTGACATATTGGATTCAAAACATACAAAAGAAGTGGATGTTCCAATATGTCAGAAGTTAATACTAATTCATGGTGGGTTGGTGGATTGACTTTGGTTCGACAATCCACATTTCAAACTCTTTGCAGGATATGAAAATTTTGAGACATCCAACGGGAGCAAAATCTTCTAAACAAGATTGCATCACCAATTGAAGCTGTCGGAGTTTGGACTTTAGTTTTGAATAATGGTTTTGGTTTGACATTAGATAAGCCATTTTATGTTCCTGGTTTCTCAAGGAACTTAGTTTCAGTTTCTAGACTTGTACCCTTCATATTCAAATTTGAATTTAACGCCAAGTATTTCAAGTTATTTCATAATTCTACTCGTGTTAGTAATGGTACATTGTCGGATGATCTTTATCGTCTTAACTTAAGAATGATTCAATTTATAATTATTTACATGATCAAAACGACACTAAACGGTGCAGTATTAACGAAAATTCCTCAATGTTATGGCATCGGAGATTCGGTCATATCTCCTTTGAACGAATTAAAAGATTGGTAAAGGATGTAGTATTTTATACTCTAGACTACACTGACTTTGAGACTTCCATTGACTACATTAAGGGTAAGCAAACAAACAAGTCAGTGCTAAATAGAAATTCAACGTTGTTGAAAATTATTCATACTGACATATGTTGTCTTGATATGAACATATTAGTGAGAGATATTCATCACTTTCATTGATGACTTCTCAAGATTTACTTATGTGTATTTACTTCATAACAAACTTGAAGTATTGGATGCCTTTAATTGTATTTACTTCATACCTATGTACCTGCAATTAATTGTGTTTGTACTTGTAAACAAATTGAAAGCACATCACATGGTAATTACAGACACATAACACGATAATTATAGATAAATAAATTGTTAAATGTAGGTACATAATATGACTAACCAACATCTTATGTGTCTGCAATTAACATATTATGTACCTACATTTAACAATTTATTTATCTATAATTATCGTGTTATGTGTCTGTAATTGCCATGTGATGTGCCTTCAATTTGTTTATAGGTACAGAATGTGTCAACTTTAGGTACAAAATTTGAATGTTCTTTTTAGACCAGGGTCCATAATGTAAGGTAGACTATGGTCCATTGTATAATTTGTCGATCCAATTATATATGGCTATTTGGTAATTAGTCAATAGTTGATAATTGATAACTGATTGGTTTATTTAATTAGTGGTTGTGTTAATTAGTTTGACTAACTAATTGTATTAGATAGTTATAGAAATGCGTTTGGTAAATTAGTTGTTTCCTGATTACTATTAGCTAATTGCATATAAAATGACATCTTAAAGATATGTTATTTTAATTTTTAAATATAACAACAGGTATAAATTCTTTTCAATAAATGATTATAAAATTTGAATCACCAATTATACGTTTCCTAATGACATAAGTGTATTATTTTTATTTAATTAACTATTAACTATTACTAAATTATTTTTAATTATTATTATTATTATTATTATTATTATTAGTAGTAGTAGTAGTAGGGAAAATGAAAATGTTTTCCTTTGATTATATGCTTATAACATTTTTTTTCTTTGAATTATTTATGCATCCACATTTTCCCTCAAGTTATTTTAAAATTGGCTAATTTTCCCTCTCCCTGCTCAATAGGCTTTTGAATTGTTAAAAATAAGGGTAAAATAGGTATTTTAAGTCACTTTCTTTCTCCAACAAATTATTGATTATATGTAGAATTAGAATAAATGTAAAAAAGAACAAACATCATTTGCAAGTATTATAATTTTAATTTTAAACTAATGAGGTAACAGAATTATATTAAGCATAGAACACAAATTTAACAATAATGAATTATTTATGTTTAAGTTTTAATTATGTTGCTAGCATTAGGTTTAAATTATAATTATAATTATAATATTTTTAAATGGTGCTTGTTTTTTCACATTTAGTATGATTCTCACATATAAGCAAATAAGTTATGGAGAAGAAAAACAAGTAAAATACCTATTTTGTTCTTATTTTTAACAATTCAAAAGCATATTTAACAGGGAGGGGAGAAAATCGTCACTTTAAAATAATTGAGGGGAAGAATGTAGATACATGAATAATTTAAAGGAAAAAACATTATAAGCATATAATTCAGAGGGGAGACTGGCATTTTCCCTTATTATTATTTTATTATTAAATGTCAAACCCGCAACCCGTTTAAAAGCAAATCCCTACCCAAATATTTTCCTGTGCCCCAAATCAAACGCGAAGAAAACGGTAAGAAGCAGAGGAGAAGAAAAACGGCAAGAATCAGAGGGGAAAAAAATATCAAAGAAATTAGCCAAGTTAGTGCTGATATCAGCAAGGATGAAGATGAAGAACTGGTGATTGGAGATAGCAGCAATGATGGAGATGACTCGAGTTGGTAGTCTTTTCATTATTATTATTGTTGTTGTTGTTGTTATTTTTTTTATTTTAATTTGTGAATTAAAAAATATTGCTTGTATGTTGGTTGTTTGTTATGAGTTTTGAGGATTAAGATGACTTCCGAGATGAGTTGATAGTCTTTTCCATTATTTTTTTCTTTACTTTTAATTTGTGAATTAAAAAATTTACATTGTGTATTTGCTGTGTGTTATGAGTTTTGAGGATGAAGATGAAACCTTGGGTTGTCAAAAAAATGAATAATGAAAAACTTTAGAGGTAACTATTTTTCCATGAAGTAAAAATAGAGATAATTTTGATTTTTAGAATAAGTTGAAACTAGTTAATTTATAAACACTAGCATTTTGGAAATCAAATAGTTGTCCCAATAAGCTTTTAACCAAATACCAAATAAAATAGGTCAAATTAATTAAAAAATAGTTGATCAACTATTTTCCAAAACATTTCCATAGATGTAACTGGTTGGATAAGATATTGTCTAATATTCAGTACAAATCACACTACACTAGAGTGATTGTAGTAGGAAGAAGTGTACAACACAACATCATATCGGTATCATTTGCCACCACTGCACCACATATCTTATCTAAAATTATTTGTCTTGTACTCAAATGACACATATGTAGTTCTTTATGTCGAACTTTGAAATTGACTCTTTAGATTACAAATAGATATATTGCTCTATAACAGAGTTAACAATATTTAAAACAAAAATCTCAGGTCAGTCTCTTATTATTTCATTTCCACTCGTCACTCGCAGAAATACAAAATTCACACGCCTCTTTTACGCTAAAACGACACCACCTTCTCCTACAGTCCTACTCCATCTAGCGGTCACCATTTTACAGAAATCACAAATTCGTCTTTTCCTCCTTCCTCTTTCTTTGCCTGCATATCAACATCCTTGATATGCTTTTCTTACTGAAATAACAACAAATTTTGAACATGAAGGCTTTGGAGCATTCATACTCCTTATGTTCTTTCAATAATTCTTGATTTTTTTTTTTTGGTTGGGGGGTGAAAGTTGAAAACAAAGCTTTTTCTTGCCCTTTTGAGCCTTAAAAGGCGAAACTTTTTTCAGTTGTTTCAAGCATTAATGGAGGCTCTCATTTGTAATCATCTGTTTTGGTATCAGGTAAAGCTTGTGACGAACAGAAAAGGGGGAAAAAGTACACCAACTTTATTTATCTGTTTTCTTGATCTGAATTTATGGTTGTATTGTTGGTTTCTCTTCTGGTTTGAACAAATTTCGGGGAATTATATATGCATTTGTGTTTGAACAGGTAAATGACTGAGAGTGTATAACAGATTGAGTGACAAGAAAGGTCTCATGGCGGACGAGCAGAGCTCTTTGTCTTCCCCCACCCAGAACCCTGCAAAAACCCTTTCATCATTCTTGGGTTCTCCGAGAATCTTCAATGGGTTTTGGAATCGGAATCGGTCTGATACTGAAAATAGCTTAAGTATGAGCCCAACATCCATTCTTGATGGCAAACTATTTCTCAATTTTGGTCACCCTTTTGGGTATGATAGAACCCTAAACCCCTCCCCAACCCCAATTCCAATTCCAAACCCTAGCATAGATAAGAAGGTAGATTCAGGAGTTGGACTCGCTCTCATCAACTCACTGAGTCATGACAAGAATGTTGACTCTTCTCAGGCTAATAACAGTAGAATGGTCCTGTTTGGATCAAACCTTAAGGTCCAAATCCCTTCTCTCCCTACCTTGGCACTTTCCCCTATGAGTTCCCCAAAATCTCCAGCTGATTTTGGAATCAAAACCCCCAGGAGCACACAATTCTTGGGCAATTGTCTTCAGGCCAAAGAATCCCCTACTAAGGCTAAGGCAGAGGAGCTTTCCCTGAGTGAGATGGAGCTTTCTGAGGACTATACATGTGTGATCACTCATGGACCTAATCCGAAAACCACCCATGTATTTGATGACTGCATTGTCGAAAGCTGCTGTGGTATTGTTAGGTTGTCCGAGCTCAAAAAAGAAAACGGCTTTTCATCTGATCACTCAACCTCTCCTACAATGGATTCTCTGAGCTTTTGCCACACCTGCAACATCAAGCTTGGACAAGGCAAAGATATCTACATGTATAGGTTAGTCCTATTTGGGTATTTTTCTTTTTTAGTTAGTGTTTCCAGTTATTTTATCTGAATATTTGATTCTCAATTCTCATTACCTTGAATTAGGTAGCTTTGATTCTCAAATGGGTAGAACTGATCAAAAACTATTATTCTTGCCAGGTTAAATGTGAATTCTATAGCCTACACAATAGTTAATGAGATCCAAGAAACTAAAAAATGCAATTAGAAAAGTGGACCAAAAAGTTGAACTTCTAAACACAAATTTTAGACAAGGTTTAAAGTAAGTGACTGAGAAGATATTTCTTATCCGTTCCAAGGTTATCACGACATTAGAATTTGTTGGGTGTCGGCCGGGTTGGCCGAGTTCAGCCCCTACTCGATCCAAGATGTGGCGCTTGGCTTACCATGGAGGATGTGGTTAAATGGTTAATGTTAACCTACTTATCACCAATTGGTTTTAAGTAGGATATGTGACAACCAGCCAAAGAACTCTGTGTTAAATGTGTTTGACTTACAGCAGTCATAGGATGAGTGACCCACTGCGAAGTAAGCATAGTGCAGCACTGCAACGCTGAGATCCAATATAATTACTGATCCCAAAACTTAACAACAGGTTATGTTGGTACTAGGAAGGTGCCACGCACACTCAATTGAATGTATATACTTGTTGGGGTGTCGAATTCTTACAAATATGAAATATCAAGTGTCTACTCACTAAAATGACCCTTTGCTGCAGGGCATCAGGACATCAACAAGAAAAAACTTAATCGCGTTTGCTAATATTTGCCTTCAATTGAGTGTAGAAAACAGCATTTTTCTCTTAATGATAATAATGTCGTTTTGGCTTCATATACTGTTGCTTTTCTGTAGGAGCAATATGATTGTTTTGAAATTACATTATGATTAGATTAGATTGGCCCCTCCGCAACAAAGACTCGATTTTTAGATTATCTAGTCTGGTTTGCAGGGGTGAAAAGTCATTTTGCAGCTATGAGTGCCTCTGCCAAGAAATGGTGTCAGAAGGAATAGAGAAACTGTAGATGATGGATGAATCCTCAACAATTTTTGCTTTCAATGGGGCTTAGCATCTTTTGAGGATTGATGCGAATAAGTTTCACTGTCACCAGGTTTTTACTTGTGATCAGCGGATAGATGTCTTAACTTAGATCAAGAATTGTTCTACTTGGTCTTGTATGATATGAGATTTGTTTTCTTATGACTCTCTGTTTTTTGTTTTTGTTTTTGTTTTTTTTTTTTGAGTTTATTTATTGCCCATCCCCTTTCCACCTGAATATATAATGGATAGGGTGAAGGGTCATATGATGTAAATCTTTGTTTTAATGTGATTGATTCCCTGGCTCTATTATATGGCATTCTTGCACTTAGTAGCCTAGTAGGTGATGATGTGTGATTGAATACTACCTTTTTAATTGTTTACCTTTCATATTAGTAATATAATCAACTAGCTAATAGTCCAAATGGACTAAGAATATGTCACTGTCTTACTGCAATAATAATTAAGCCTTATTCATAGAAACAAACAAATGTGTATTGACAATTATACTTTACATTTTTTTTTTAAATTAAGTTCATCATATTGTGACAATTTATTTTATCCAATGATGTGTAACAATTATATAGAGCTTTGATTAGAGCTGTCGAAACGGGCTTGCGGGGCGAGGCCTGCCAAAGCCCAATAAAGCCCGCCTTATGGCGGGGGTGGGCTAAAAAGCCCACCAAAATACGGGCCTAAGGGAGGTCGGCTTGCCTTAAGCTTGCGGGCCTTGGCGGGGGCGGCCCAAATTTTAAAAGTTTTAAATTAAAAAAAAATCAATATAAAAAGGTATTAAATATACTAAAATAATATGGATAGTTTAAATATATAGTAATTAACATTAATTTGGCTATGTTTGGCAAACCTAACTGAAAAGGTAGCTGAAAGCTGAAAAGTAGCTGAAAACTGAAAAGCTGAAATCTGAAGAGCTGTCAGGATAGGTTTGGTAAAATTAGCTTTTTGATAAGTTGATAAATGTAAAAAGACTAAAAAGGACATCTTCATACAATTTAAATAATTTTAAATTTAAATAGGTTTGTTTATATATTAAAATATAAAATAATGAAATCAATATATTTAAATAAAATATATAGTAAGAACATATATTTGAAAATATATAAAGTAAAAAAAAAGTATTTATAATTCATAATATTAGTTCATACAAAAATTAATATTCAAACACAAATGTCAAACTGAAATTACAACCAAACATAATGAAAAGAAAATGTTAAAAGGGTTTTAATTGAGATGGGTAAAAGATGTCATTTATTTAAAATAATAAGGATAAAGATGGAAAAAAGTTAAAAAGTTACTAGCTTATTTTTGAAAAGCTACCTCAAGTAGCGTTTCAAAATAAGCTCTTATTTTAAGCTACTAGCTTTTTTTGAGAATATTACCAAACAGAGTTTATAGCTTATTAGTAGCTTAAAATAAGCTATAAGCTCTGTCAAACAGAGTTTTTATAGATTAAAATTAGTTTATTAGTTTATATATATAGCATTAGTTAACTGTAATTAGTTTACAGATTAACATTAGTTTATTAGTTTATATATATAACAATAGTGTACACTGTATAGAATGACAGTAGTTTACAGTAAACTAATAAACTAATAGTGTACACTATATATATATATATATATACATATACANATATATATATATATATATATATATATATATATATATATATATATATATATATATTACACACACTAGTAATATAATCAAGTTGACAAGACATTTAATGTTATAAATTTACTACTATAGCATTTATTGATTTTAATAAATTTTTTATTTATACATTTGGCGGGCCGGCGCCCGCGGGTTAGACAAGGGCGGGCTATAAAGCCCGTCAAAATACGGGCCCAAAATATCAAAGCCTGCACCGCCTTATTCTCGGGGCGGGACGCACTAACCCGGCGAGTTAAGCCCATTTTGACGGCTTTAGCTTTGATATCCATACAACAATCAACATAAACTCAACTTTGTTGACTTGACACAAATAATTTTTTAAAAAATCAAATCATACAATTTTTTTTTTAAAAAAAAAACATAATATACCAAATGTTTCATGCAATAAAAGATTTTAAAAATTGGAGAGGGATTAGCTGACATAGGTGTTCGCAAGGGCGAAGTCAGAAATCTTCTCCAGTGGGAATGAAAGATTAAAACTAATGAGAAAATTTTTTTTGAAAAACTTAGATACCGAGTCATAAATATTGTTGACTAGTAATGAAAAATCAAAATACATCAAGATAAAAAAATAGTTAAAACAAAACATAAAACATAATTAATTTGATAAAATAATTTGAATGAAAAACACATTATAAATCATTCACCTCACTATTAATATAAAAAAAAAAAAAAAGAGAAGAAGTCACTATGTTATAAATAAAAAATCCAATTAGAATTCACACTATTAATATTTTAAAGAAAATGCGAAAAACAAAATTTCACTCATCTCACTATTAAGTATTATTAATATTAAAAAAAAAAAAAAAAAGCCACAATGTAACAAATAAAAAATCCAATTGAAATTCTCAGTGTTGTCAAATTTGAACAGTTGATCATTTCATATTATATAGAAATAATGGCCTTACCATCTAAGCCAACTCAACCTTTATTTAAATTTTGGAATAATTAATATATATACATTATATGGAGTGGGGGAGTGGAGGCAGCTGCCCCATTGTGGCTCCGCCACTGGGTGTTCGGTGCTATATATATATATATATATAGACACAATGGTGCACCTTAAATACACAAACCACATACATTATTCACACAAACAAAGCACCTTAAAAACACAAACCACGTGCACCTAAAGCTTTAGGTCGACACACCTTAAGTAGACAAACCACGCACCTAAAGTCACCGCACAACCACATCGGAGAAGGCCAACTGCACAAGAACCTATATATATATATATATATATATATATATATATTTCTGTTCAAATGTGGCCGTGCATTCCCATGCTATTGGTGCAGTTCGCACCACTCAATGTTAGAAAATGCATCACTCAATGTTAGAAAACGCACCACAATAGAAATACACAAAACACCAAAAAACAAACTACACACCCAAAATAATGCACCATAACTCCTCTGCCCTTAATGGTTAATTTGCTAACACTGTGTGATATATATTTGCATACCTAGTGGTGTGTTTTTTAGTGATGCATACCCAATGATGCATATTTGTGTGGTGCATTTTCTAACATTAAGTGGTGTATATTTGTATACATAATGATGCGGCCGCACTGACCGCATGTTAAGGGGTGGCCACACCTAATGACCCTCTATATATATATATATATATAAGTGAAATAAAGTTGTTGTCATTTGGCCGCAAAAACTGCTATTTAGCAAGCTTGCTAAACATGTAGCATTACAAAAAAATAAGAAATATTTTTTTGTTGTCCACTTCACCGGGCAAGTGATAAATTTGTTGGGAGGAGGACAACATAAGTATGTGATGTGGGCTCAAAAAGAACAAAGATGGTGATGATTCAATCTATGGACAGAGGCTATATATGAAGCGAACAATGGATGATTGGATGCATAGGATCATGATGATCAACAACTAATTAAAAACTAGTGGTTGTCCTACACCCAAAAAGGGTTGAAAACGAAAAGATTAGTGTAAATAGAATATTTAGTTGGAGACAGCAGCGCAGCAGATCCAACTGGTATTAGCAAAATGGACCAATTAACCTCTCCCCTCAGTTTTTAAAAAAAAAAAAAAAAAAAAAACCTCTCCCCTCAAATTTGCGTCACTACTTTCTCTGCTTCTTCTTCTTCTTCTTGGGTTTCAAGATGCTCTGGTTTTCTGAGGGAAAGCGTAAGCCTCCCATTGGAGCGGTGGGTGTGGAAATAAGAGGCAGGAGTAGTTATATTCACAGCTTTGATCACTAAGCGACCCTCTTCCCGGAAAGGCCTAACTTGAACTTGAACACCCTCAAGGCGACTGATTGAAGTCAGGGGAGGTGGAAAACTGCCCTTCCCCTTCATTTTCTTCAACCCAGACTTTGAAAACCCTTGTTGGTATTTGTGTTTCTCCAACAAGAACGGCGAAGCAGAGCATTCATCCATGCAGCAGCTCTCGCCCGTTTCGCTTCCCAAACTCTCAGTGCACATGTTCAAGCTGTTGGTGTTCATGGTTGAAGCAGAGCGCTTGGCGAGAGGGTGAACGTACACATTTTCATTTTGAGTGTGTGATGGGTTGGCTAGAGCCTCCAAGAAGCTCCACCCACCCACGTTGCTATTTGGCTCTTCATCAATATGTTGAAGCCATAAAAGGGATGGGGAAGTAGCCTTAGAGAGTGATGAGTCCAGGTGCAGGCTATTGCCATTGCACACAACTGAGAGGATGCTCATATTAGTGAAGGCTAGGAAGGCCAGTGGGAATGAAAAGGGAGATGATTATATGGATTATGGAGGCCGGGTAGGACGATGAGAAAACAATGTGAGGAATGGATATTTATATTGCACAAGATACCCACAACAGAATCAAGAGAATGGCAACTGGCAAGTTGCTAATTACATACTTATTACATATTATAATTGGTATGGTTAGGCAAAAACTTTATTATTACATCTCCATCTTCACCTAACATATCTCATAAATAATGATTCCTGAGACAGTCTCACAGGAAAATCATCCATTGGTAAGTATATTATTATGGGATAGATACCGCATAGTTTCAATAAACTTTTCAGACAATTTTTACATTTTTACTATAAATGGTCCCGAATGAGCAGGCCCCATCCTATCATTTTATAGGACCAAGACATGGCAAGAAAATTAGACCCTATCTTTGAAGGTAACATATATTTTCATATCTATAGTTTAAATTACATAACCAAAAGAAGGTAACATATATTTTCATATCTATAATTTAAATTACATAACGAAAAGAAATACTTTGTATCAAATAACTTTGAAATAAGATTCACAAATTTTTAATAATTTTACATACATAGTAACAATTATGAAAAAAAAATTCTAAATGCTTTCCTAAATGCAAAATAATATATAACAGCATCAAATGCCTTCATAAACAAGCAATTATAGTTTATAAAATGAATGATTTAAAATCAAATAAGCTTACAAACAATAACATTGTTATCATAATAAATAATAAATTAATTATTAATAAAAATTTATAAAACAAACTAAAACTTACGCATAGATGCTAATCTAAAAATCTTTTTGATTGGAGACAAAAAATTAAAATACTTCAAAAGACTGATAAAAATATTAATAACAAAACATGAAATATAATCAATTGGATAAAATAGTTCGAATAGAAAACATATTATAAATCACACATTTTTTATATTTATATGATTTTTATAAACAATTTTTTTCTTTTAGCTAGATCAATTTTAAATTTTTCTAGAGTAATTTGAATAAGATGACACATATAACATAAACTTCTATATTACATTGACTAGATGATTCATAAAAAATGATACCTTATAAATTATTTTTTCTTAATTGAATCATAAAATATATTTTATATAAATTAATTAATCAAGTTAAATAATTTTTTAAATTCATAACTTATTATAAAAGCTCACAAAATAACACATATGTTATAAATATAAGTATTAAAATTGACTCCTTAACCTCTAAAATAACAACTATATAAGTGGCCTACCAACCAAACTACTTTAACGTTAATTAAATTATATGTGTATTATTTATTTATACATATATATACTCTCTCTATATATATAAGAGGGGGGAGGGTGAGCCCCCTCCAAGCATATGTCCTAGGCAAGGGTCTATCTTGCCCTTATCCCTAGGGCCAGCCCTGAAAATGAAAAACACTTATTTAGAAATTTTTTTAATTATATTTTCTTAAATTTTGTATGATTTGTGAATGGTCTTGGCGCTATTAATATAATTAACACCAAATACCTAGTCTGTTTGGTTTGAGGGAATTGGAATTCCACTTTCACCTAATTCTGAAAGCAAGTAAATTTCTTCATTTGTTTAGAGAGAATTGCAATTCACTCATTTTCAAGGAATTAGAATCACACGCCTCCCCTGGTATTTTCAATTGCATAGTGCATGGGAAGAAAAGTAGATACCTTTTAAGACAAAATTGCACTTCTCTTTGGTAACAAATAATTGATGTTTCATTTTCACGAAATTAGAATCTCATGCCTCTACCTGGCATTATACTAAATTGCATGGTTAAGCAAATTATAAGAGCTATTAAATATGTTATGGTGATACAAGTTTATATTAAACATGCGCAATCAATCTAAAAAATGTGAGCATATTGCAAATAACAACTAAGAATTATTGTTATTGTTGTTGTTATATTATTTACTTAGACATATATATACTCTATATATATAATTGGAGGGGGGAGGGAGGGCCCCCTCCAAGCATGGGTAGTAGTCACATAGATCGAGCAAGTGGTCTGCATTTCTGTAGTAATTTTGGTGCATTCATGTAGTAGTTTCGGTGTATTCACGTAGTATATACGGCTCATTTTTGTGTAGTAGTCACGTAGATGGAGTAACTAACCCCCCAAGCATGGGTAGTAGTCACACAAATGGAGTAATTGTTGTGCATTCTATAGTAATTTTGGTGCATTCATGTAGTATGTGCGGCTCATTCGTGTAGCAACCACGTAGATGGAGTAATTGGTGTGCATTTCTGTAGTACTTACTGTGCATTCCTTCAGTTTGTAGGTTCGCATGAGAAGGTTGGCTCGCACGACTATAGGTGAGAAATAGGATGTAATTTTTGCCCTTGATTCAATTCAGATCAACGTTCAGAATGAAGCAACTTAAAAAAAAAAATACGGTGGCATTATGGTAATTTTGTGTAAGTATGTTTTTTTTTTACCTTCAAGTGCACATTGTTCCTTCTTTCAGAGCATATTGTTATGCCATACAAAGCACATTATTATGCCTTCCAAAGCACAATGTTGTGCCTTCGTGGTAAATATTGTTTGCCTTATAAGAATGCATATTGTTGGGCCTTCCTGAGCGAATTGTTTATTCTTTTTGTGCCTTGCCATGCACATTGTTGTGCCTTCCAATTTTTATATCATAGGTGTTATATTTATTTTCTTAAAGAACATTTAATCAGGAATAAATCAGTAGTTACTAATTTTAGTTGAATATTGTGATCTTTTATGATTTGTATTGAAGATCATACATTAAATTTAGTCTTTTCAATAGTTGTTTCATATTTTTCTACTTACAGTGCACATTTTTGCCTTTCCAAAGTTCCAGTGTAGATTGTCCCTTA
>NC_044922.1:24460273-24476904 GCF_003576645.1 Ipomoea triloba
CAATATTAAAAATACACAATTTAATACCAGGGTCCACCTTGCAAACGGTTGTTATACCTTGGACCATGCATGGTCCACAGAGCTTTGTGGACCATGGTCCGAAAACGGCAACGTTTCTTTAAGTAAAGAAATAGCAAGCATTACATTTTAACAAATCTCGTATTTTTTGTGTGTTCATAACAAAATGAAACTAAAATGTATCTAAAATGAAATTGTGTCGCATATTGTGTTTATATTATCAAATGAAATTGTAGTTGAATTGAAATAATACTTTAGTTATGTTGAAATGAAACTACAGTATGTATAAAATTAAATTGAATAACATGTCTCACATATTGACTCTATATTGTCAAATAGAAGTGTAGTTGAATAGAAATGATACTTTAGTTTTGTTGAAATAAAGTACAGTATGTATAAAAAGAAACTGAATAACATGCCTCACATATTGAGTGTATATTGTCAAATGAAACTGTAGTTATATCAAAATGATACAGTAGTTGTGTTGTAATGAAAATACAACGTATATAAAATGATACTGAATAACAGTTTCACATAGTTGAGTGTATATTGTCCAATGAAATCGTAGTTGAATTAGAATTATAATCTAGTGGTGTTGTAATAAGACTATAATATGTATAAAATGAAATTCAACAATATGTCTCACTGTAACAAGACTATTGTATGTATAATGTCGAATGAAACTGTAGTTGAAACAAAATGAAACTGTAGTTGTGCTGAAATGAAGTTGAATATGTTATACAAACAGAGCTAATTACGCGGAACGGGTGCCATTTCTTTTCATTAAAACAAAGGACATCGTTTTGGACCATAGTCCACAGTGTTGTGTGAACCATGGTCCACATTAGAATTTGCCCCTTGTAAAATGAACCCGGACAACTCACTTTGAGTTTTTTCAATATTTTGGCATATGAAAAATAGCAATGATGTCAACCAAAGTCCAATATGCTGACTTTTGAAATTTTAAATTATGGTTGGACATCCCTTCTAAAAAATTTTTTTTTTAACATTCCCTTCTAAAATTTTATTTCTCATTTCACATCTTGATGTGGCACTATCTGTTTAATTATTTTAGTGTTCAATGAAAAATATATGAGATCTATCAGGGCGCTTCAATAAAAATTAGGACCCTATGCAATATCTTAATTTTGCCATTTTTCAAGTAATTTCTATATATAAATAATAGGTGTTCAAAAAGTTGTATCAAAATATAATATTGTATAAAAAATAATACATATAAAATTTTACTTAAAAAGTGACATGCGTCGTGCACATTTAGACACAAAATCACATACCAATCAACTTCTTCCAAAAGCTCATTTTCAATGAAGGTTAAAGCCAATTCATTGAGTCTCTCTTGCAACATACTTGATCGTAAGTAAGATTTCAACAATTTACTTGATCATAAGTAAGATTTCAACAATTTCAACTTTGAAAAATTCCTTTTTTGCAGAGGCAACCGTAATTAGGATAGACAATAATATTCGATATGCAATAGTAGGCATTTGGAAAATAACCCATCTGTTTCAATGAATTCAATATACTCACTGCCCATATCTTTTCTTTTGGTAAAAATATCTCTAAGTAATTTTAGCTCAAAATACAATTCATTTACATCAATATCACCACACTGTTCATCTCTCTTAAGAGCTGCTTCTAAACAAATGCAACAAGACTTCAAATCTATATCAGTCATCGATTGTAACTTGTCAGAACTAAATAAACATATACATATATATATATTTTTTTTAAATATGAGGCCCTCAAAAATTAGGAGCCCTGAGCGGTCACTCATGTTAGACATGCTCAGAATTAATTCGGATCCATCGACTCATGATACCCAATCATTATAAGTCACATTATGAGAGAAACATTAAGTAAAAAAAAAAAAATTGAAGGCGAAAATAACATTTTCTGTTTGTAAATATGCATCAAATATTACCTATCTTATGAATTAAAATTAAAATTGATTTTAAGATATAAGGAAAATAGCAGTTTTAGTCCATTAATTATGCCTAAATTGTAGACTCAGCCCACAAATTATTACTCTATACAATTTTTTCCCTTTTAATTATGTTGAAAGTTGTTGTTTCGATCCATTACTTAGTTATAAATTTTGTTAAAATTAAAATTTTATTTTGATTTTTCAAATTATTAGAGGGCAAATTGATCATTTTGTAAAAAATTTCCAAGTATAACAAAATAAGCTTTACACATTGATGATTCCAAGTGATGTTGGGTTTGTTGTAATGTTGATTAACAAAATAAGCATCACACATTACTTATTTTTATATACTTGGAAAATTTTACAAAATGATCAATTTGTCCTCTAATAATTTGGCAAATCAAAATAAAATATTAATGTTAACAAAAATTATAAGTAATGAATTGAAACGACCACTTTTAACATAATTAAAGGAAAAATGTATAAAGTAAAAAATTTATGGACTAAGTCTGCAATTTAAACATAACTAATGGACTAAAACCGCTATTTTTCCTAAAATATATTTAAAGCATTAGTCAAAATAAAATTGTATTGATGACTCTTAGCCCTAATAGGGTTGTTAGCGAACAGAGTTTTCTACAAACTACTCGTGTTCGAGCTCGGTAAGCTTTCATTTATGTTCGTTTATTATGGTAAATGAACATTAACAAACAAAATTTAGAGCTCGGTTAAAAAACGAACTGAGTCTGAACTGTGGTAAGCTCATTTGCTAAGTGTTCGTAAACAAGCTCGTTTGTGTTCATTTAGTAGTGTTATATATATATATATATATATTCGTGAGCGTAGATTATTTATTGTTCACAAACAAATTGTGTTCATGAACATGTGCATGTGTTTGGTTATTAAGTGTTCACGAACGTGTTCATGAACATAAATGAGCATGTTTGTGAACGTGTTTGTTAACATCTGCGAACACGTTCGTGAACGTGATCGTTAACGTTAACGAACACATTTGTGAAGGTGTTCGCGAACGTTAACGAACGCTTAACAAACGAACACGAATAGGATTTTCAAAAACCTTAACAAACGAACACGAACACGAACACCACAAAATTCTTAACAAACAAACACGAACAGCCTCCGTTCGTTTATATTCGGTTCGTTAACGGCCATATGCCCTAACAACAAAAATAGAAAATCTTGTTGAGATTGTGGAATAATAAATATAGATTGAAAATATATCACTTCAAAAAAAAATTCATGAGATTTACAATAACCTAGCGTAGCAAAATGATAAAAGGAAAGTGCATAGCATGATTTTTGTACATATTCGTATCCATCCTGTACATACCCAGGGTGTTTGATTCGAAGGAAGGAATTAAGTAGGAAAGGAATTGTAATTTCATGGGAAAAGAATAATATGGGAATAAAGTGAGAGTTTAAATTCTAGTGTTTGGTTGGCAGGAATAAAATTACTGGGAATTTCAATTTCAATGTTTGGTATACATGGGAATTGAAAGGGAATAAGTTGTATAAAGTCCAAAATGCCCATTATTATTGTTGTTGTTGTTGTTGTTGTTGTTATTATTATTAAATGACAAGTAGCTCTTGGACCTATTTGCATATTTAAACTTAAAAAAATATAACATATTAAATTAAAATATCACTCATCTACCGTATCTCTTGAACTAGACATATCGTAATTAATTTTCATGCAAATACTTAATCAAATGTTAAGCCGCTTCATAAGCTCACATAAAAAAAATGATAAAACCATCAAAGTTGGCCTAGAATGATTATTGCTCAGGAATGACTTTCTTTGTTGACAGTAGTCGAAGAATAATACACACTATAATCTAGAAAGGAATGCCAGATATCAATTTTAGGTTAACAAAAAGTGAGGGGTACTTTAATCCATGAAATTAAAATCCCGGGGGGGCCATGGGATTCTAATTCCATGAAAATGAGGGAATTGCAATTCAGCGGAATTGCAATTCCCTCCAACCAANGGGGGGGGGGGGGGGGGGGGGCATGAGATTCTAATTCCATGAAAATGAGGGAATTACAATTCCGTGGAATTGCAATTCCCTCCAACCAAACGAAGGAGTTTAGTTGTCTTCGTAATTAAGTGGGAATTAAGTGGAATGGAATTGTAATTCCCACCAACTAAATGCCCTGTAAAAAGAAAGTCTAGACTTGAGTATTGAATTATTATTGTTTCCTCCAACTATAAAGTTAATAAATGTAGTGTAACCTTAGAGCTTAGTGTAGTGGTTCGTCGTCTTACTTGAAGTCACGATTAGAGGCAATAGTGTGAGGTTCGAATCCCACTAAAAACATGGATGGAAAAAAGATCACGATGGAGGATGTGGATTGATCTTGTGTGCATATGAAGGTTAGGGTCTAGCTAGGGTCTTATGGACTTAAGATTACTCCGAGAAATATAAAATACGGAGTAAATAAAAAAAAATAAATGTAGTGTAAATTTGAAAGTACAAAGACATTTAATATTTGGAGTATATTTATATTTATAGAGAAGGGGTAATTTATTTTGACATTAATTAATATAGGATCGGAGGAAGAGGTATAGAATATTTAAGAATGGTTGTAGTTGAAGTATATTTATAGAGAAGGGGTAATTTTTTTTTTACATTAATTAATATAGGATCGGAGGAAGAGGTATAGAATATTTAAGAATGGTTGTAGTTGATTTACAATTAACTAAAACTTGTTGTAGGACTTTGAGCTATTCAACAAACTTTGAAATTATTTCTTTGGTCTGGCCTACTCTAATCATTATTTTAGGAATAAATCATAGTCCACGTCCACACAGCTGCGTGGTTCATAAATAATAAAAAAATATTAAAAATATATTATTTGAATATTAAAAGTGCATTATTTTATATATTATCAATAATGTACCTTCAATACATAAATAATGTATCTTTAATATATTAAAATATACATTTTATTTATGATTCATACAGTTATATAGATCATAATCCACAGAAAAGTTTGCCAGCCTAGTCTACTTTAATTGAAGAACATGTTCCCCTAACATGAGCATGAGCTAGCCTACCTTATCAAATTAAAGTTAACATAAAATAATAGAAATTTACACTAAAAAAACATGTTGGACTCAAAACTTTTGACTGAATCCTAGGGGGTTTTATTGGGGCTTGGAATTGCCCAAATCATCTATCTTTATTAGAAACTGGTGGAAGCGGGCTAACAAAAACCATGGGAACAAACTGGTTTCTTCCATTCTAAACCTGCAGTAAATACAATCCAAAGCATGTAGACAACAAGCTTTTGGATTATGCATAAACAATATATACTTACAACCCACAACCTTTTGGTTCAATAGTTTTTTGAAAGACCTAAAACAGTCCACGACGATTCAACAAAATTAATTAAATATTTAAATTGCAACAATCCAATCTTCTCGTTCTTACTTTTTAAAAGGCCATTTAAATAGTGGCATAGGGGAGGGGCTAAAGGAGCCTACTTCCCCCCAAGAAGTTTTCTACCAAGTATATACTATAATATAATATGAATAAAAATACCATTTACGTACCAAAACTTTTTTTAAAGGCTATTGTGTATATAAATTTAGTAATTGTTAATAATGTTAGTTTTTAATTGAAATAAAAATTATGTTGATAGTATAAGTTATATTAAGTGTTTGTTATTTATGTTATTTCTTTAATTTACACTTTTATTTTAATTTTAATCTTCATATTTTTTACTTTTATTTTAATATTAGTCCTTAACTAAATTAAGAATATGTTAGTAGTATAAGGGGCATTAAATTGTTCTCATATTTTTTACTTTCATTTTAATATTAGTCCTTAACTAAATTAAGAATATGTTAGTAGTATAAGCATCAAATTTATCTGTTTATAACTACTTTATCAACCTACTGAAGACTGAGGCTCGAACCCACTCTCATCATTCATGTGGAAGTGTAAACCGGAACACTGGGTGCCACTAGACCACAAGGTCTTTGACACATGTGTGTATATTTAGTTTCAAAAACTAGTTTAATTTAATAATAATTTTAATTAATGAAGTGTGTATCTATTTTAATATGATTTCTTATTTATTTTAACTTCTATTTATGTTCTTTAAAAAAACCTAAAATTTTCACTTTTTTAAAAAAACAAGTTATGTTTTTCATTTGTTTCTTATTTAATGTGGAATACATGAATCATTGACTTTCATTTCATTTATGGTACCGATGTTAAATTTTAAATTTAATTATAATAGAGAAAATTATTCTTTTAAAAAAAATACTAATTACATTTGCTAAAAGCTAAATCTAATCTTTTCTAAACACAATACCTACTAAGTTCAATGCATTTTTAAAAAATTCATACTAAATATGATATTTCTTATCATCAAAAATTAAAATTGCATCTTGTAATATTTATAAGATTTATGTTTTAATTTATTCCAATCATTTAATTTTACTAACTTTTTATTATTCATTGGACATCATTTACTCGCACATTGTGCGTGTTGTACCAAATAAAAAAAATAAATAAATTTAAGTAATTAATTCACTATTCCTTATTGTCTTAATTATTTCTTTTGTCAAATTTCAATAATGGAAGGTAATGGAGCTTTTTGGGCAATTTATATCGTGGACCAGAGTGCACAATGCATTGTGCACTTCGTACCAAAACGACGTCATTTTGGTTTTTTTTTTTTTAATCACGTTTCGCGTTTTGGCCGGTCTGTATATTTGTGTTAATATTCTGTGTATTTTTTGAAGACATTTTGTGTATTATAGACTACGATTCTGTGTATTTATGTTAGGGGTAGTTGTGACATGTTTTGTGTATTCGAATGTTAAGAGGATGATTTCTACGTAGTTGTATCAATATTCTGTGTATTCCCTCAAGTCATTCAGTGTATTCTAGACAAGGATTTTGTATATTCATGTTAGTAATACTTAAATACAGGGGTGAAGTGTTTGTGTATTTGGTATTTTCATATTCTGTGTATTCTTTAAAAGCATTCTGTGTATTGTAGACTACAATTCTGTGTATTCATGTTATATCACAATTCTGTGTATCAAAAACCTGTTGATAATCAATAAAACAATCAATGTTTTTTGAAACAATCAACTCCGGCACTAAAACAACATTCGATTTTGTTATTGGCATCACAGCTATATACATGTACATTCGAAAACATGCCGACGATTCCTTTGTTTCTCTGTGGAAGCATATTCCCAAAACCTAATTCATGATACATGGAGATTTTGAATTTCATTTTGCAATGTTTTCAGTTTGCTCTCAATATCGGTCAGATTATCTGCAGTGGCCAAAAGCTTATCCAGTCTATTCTGCGCTGCTTCTTGATATGGCTTGCCGATGAACTTTACTATGTCCTCCAAATACGCCATTGTCTCCAACAGATCTTTCTGCATTGCCTCTTCAATTTCACGTGCTAAGCCATCTGCGGTTCTCTTCACTTTTTTCACAACCTGTTGCCTACGGGCTGGGAAATTGGAGACCGCTAGTAAACTGTCGCACAGATAGAGATAGCTTCAATCAGGATATATTTAAATGAACTAAGTGCAGGTATGAGAGACTGCCCTGTCTCTTCTATATTGCAATTTAGATTATGGAGAAATTAAACAAAATGATGATATGGTAATGGTATTGAAAAATGAATTCAGAGCAGGGAGAAATAACTACCCTCCTGCAGAACAAAGGCCGAGAGCAAGAAGATCTTCTAATGTCGTTGTTAGAATAGATGTCAGAAGTGATGCAGACAGACCAGCTACTCCAAGCCCACCAAAAGTCCCCAAGAACTGAAAACAATTAAGTCATCAATTTACGTCAGTTAAAATTATCATGAGGTGAATAGTTGAACACCCTTCAAAACTATGTAACAAGAACATTTAAGCTAACTATAGAACAAAAAATATTCACACACCGCTTCACGTATTTCTTGCTCAAACAGTTTTGAAGCTGCTGTGGGACTAAAATCCCCCATCGCATGTGAGCTTTGTACATATTTCCTCCCAAGTAACTTACTGGCGTCTGCCTGAATCTGCTTCTCAGCATCAACCAAAGAAGGCCATCTTTTCTGAAAAGAGTCTCGATAAAATATTTCTTCACGGTCTGCATTTGACTGTAGCCATGCCATATACTCAGACAGTAGCTTCTGAAATTGAAAATTTTTAAAGAAAACATAATATATCAGATTTATGCAATTCCACAGAAGACCAGATAAAAGTTTTGTAGTAAGATATAATCGGTAAACATATATAGGAATTAGCACAAATTCTGGAATACAAGCAATTACACCATTCAATACTTCTTTTCATATTAAACATTGATCATAGATCCAAACAAGATTATGACTTGTGACATATAGCGATTCCACATTCATAGAAGCTCTCCAGCATCTTCTGACATGAGTCTGGAGTAAAGTTCTTCAGTCAGTTCCTATTTTAGTAAGTGTCTTGTCTAAGAATTGAAGTATTTTCCCACCTTTTCTTAATGAATAAGAAGTCCATTGAAAGTCACACCAGGCAGTAGCACTATGTGAACAAAGGTTGTATAGCAAAAGAAACAAGCACCAAAGATAACACTACACAAGTCAAACCTTATTTAAAAAACTTAATCAAAGAAAGAGCACTAATAGGAGACTTTCCTCAAGTCCAAAAGATTGATGAAATTTTTTAAACCCTATTGATGACCTCCTAAGCAATACCTGTTTCTTTCATTTCATATGAGCCAAAATATAGCATAAAGAAGCTAGCCAGATTCCAATTCACTATATTTCTTTCTATTCTATTTAAGGCTCCAACATTTTTAATGATAAGAGGACCCACCAGCAACAACTCCAGGTCCACCAGCAATTTATAAGCAAGATTGAAGTCCTTTTTCTTGATGTTCCCATACTAGTTTTAGAAAGTATTAAATTTATAAACTCTTCGATTTCCAGAACAATGAATCCCGATTTAGAAGAACTTTTTGAAACTTCTTTTCATGCTTTTAGGCTATCTCAATTCAGTGGGTCTACTCATAGAGTCATAGAGTTCTAGATGGAACTCCAAGAATACATTGTTATTTCTCTGCTTCTCTGTTACTGTTCGTGGGCATTGTTGAATCCCCACAATCAGCTCATTTTCTTAACTTTCATTCTGCCTCCATACAAAAATACAAAGGGTAGTTGTGATTGGCATGGGTTTTAAAGAAACAAATAAAATGTGATTTACTTTCCAAGTTTACTTCTATTTTTGTGTTTATAAGTCTAAATCAAATGGAACCCACCTCGTCATATCATTCTAAAGAGTTAAAAGGAATAAAGGGTAAATTGGAAAAAGTAAACCAGTTAGTAGTGTTTATTTGTTTAAACTAGGAAAGTAACATTAGTTTAACATCTAAGAAGGAAAGTAACTGAAATAAAATGGGACAAAAGGAGTATCAAAACCTAAATAACATACTATAACCTCATCAACAACAAACCCAAACAACCTCTGTTTCAGCTTTCAAACAACAGTCTTCAATTATTCCACTACCCTTAGACAACAAATGTGACTGGGAGATGATCCATCAATCACAATTCACAATTCATAAAATGTATTTACATGTCTGGAAATTCATGTCTATGTATGATTATGTTTAATAAGTATCAAATATACCATATTAATTATATATCCTTTCCTAAAGTGATGAGGCATTTTAGAAATAACTACAGAACTTTAAATTTCAAAACTGTATTTGGCCAAAAGATTTGCTTGGACAGGCTATACCAAAACATGGAAAATTATGCTTAAGCAACCCAAATTAGTGTGACTTTTGTTTCCAAACATCTCAAGAAATCAAATTTAACCTTTAAAAGTGACTCAACTGTGTTCAAAACAGGGACTGAATTGACCACACATTATTCCTACATTAACATAATTCAAAGAAAAGCAACAAAGCTACACTTGGATTAAACAGAGCATGTATACTTTAAAAGAGCTCACTCACTTCTGCTTCAAGAGCTGCTGGACCAATGATTTCATTTCTGACAGTTAATGTGGCTGGCATTAGAGAAGTTTTGTCTCCTTTAAATATATATGCAGCAACAAGATCAAGATTTGACAACCGTAGAGTAGAATCCACAAGCTGGAAAACACGTGCTTGTGTGTTCTCAATCTGGATTTTCACAAGGTAGGAAGTCATAGACAAAAACACAGAAAATGAGAAAAACAAAAATGGTGTCTGGATAAAACAGCAAAGGTAAACAAAGGGTAACAGCCATTAATGTGGAAAGAAAGCCATACCAGAGATAGAATTTGTCTCTTCCAGGAGATGCTTTCACTTTCCATTTTCTTTTTCCAGTCTTTTACACCATTAATAAACTCATTCACAGACATTAAATCCTTCTTGGCTTGCTGACACTCTTCTCTCACTAAATTTTGGCAGGAAGAAAGCAGCTGCTCAGCAATCCTAACTGGTGTCTCAAGTTTAAGTCTCATTCTTTCAATTCCTGTAGTTGTTGATGCATCCAGAAAGCTATACAAGTATTTCTCAAGTTCAGAGAAACTTGCAGATTTCAAAAGATTGCTATTCTCCACAACATCAGAAGGAGAAGAAAGCTTTGCTTCAAGCGCACATCGTGAAGATACAGGGAACAGGGTCACACATTTAGTACTGAGCAGTTTCTTGGTATTTTCTTTGATAAAAGCAACAGCTTCCTCTAGCTGCACAAATCAAGAAAGTTATATTCCAGGAACCACAGTGCTTGCATATCTTACTGTTATGTATTTTAGACAATAAGAAGGGCATCCTTTGACCTATAACAACGTCAGAACAGAAAGAACACATGACTAACCTCATCCATATTTAGGTAAATGTCAGATTTATTCAGCACAAAGACAACCTTTTTCTTCCACTGCTGGGTGTAACGAAGAAAATTCACCTATTGAATAACATAAATGGATAAAAGATTAGGGTAAAAGAAAAACAAATAACATTGGAAATAATAAATAGGTCCCTAAAAACAATTGTAGAGTTCACAATGAAAAACAAAGATCAAATGATCCATGAGCCTGTTTGTAACTCTCAAGGGCACGTTAATAATTCAAAATAACCAACTCATTGATGCAAATTACAAAACAAAGTGCTAGCCAGTAAAATATGGGGTAATGCTTACAGCATCCAATGTATTGTACCTCGCTTTCAGTCAATGGTCGATCAGCAGACATAACAAAGATAAGCAAATCTGCACGAGGGACAAATTCCTCAGTCAGCCGTTGTTGTCTTTGAAGTATGACATTAGTTCCCGGAGTATCAACAATAATCATCTGCTCCACCCAAAAAAGGATTATGGGGCATAAAACAAAGTACTGAAACTATCTTGGTTGAGCATTGTCCCATCAGGAGGTTGCTCGATGTGGAACTCAAATAAAGTAAGAACACAGCAAAAGACATATATACAAGTATAATGAAATATATATATATATATATATATATATATATATATATATATATACAACTTCACTTTGTAAAAAAAAAAAAAAAATCCCTTCTCCTTGAATTATTTTGTTGCATCAAAGGCTTGAATTTGAAGATGTCAATGAATACAAAATAATACACTGTAACTAAATAAGCATTATATCATTGGAGATTGTAAATTGATGCACCAAACAACTCTCCTCCCCATAAGAAAAGTGGCAGAAACAGCATTCAATAGGGACAAAATTTTCTAGGATTGGAGATTGTAAATTGCAGCCAGTTTCATTTATAAGAGATAGTTATATCATTGTAAAGAAATTGATCAGAAAATCACAAGATCATAAAAGTCAAGCAAATACATTAAATTCGGTCAGCAATATATATTATCCACATAGACTGTTTAATTGTTCATTGAGGTTAGCATCAATAAAACTAGAAATCATAAAGGCAACTTACATCTTTTAGAATTGGAGCAGAAAGATAGCATACATATTGATCATCTGGATTCCGTTCACAGCGTTGTGGCTTATTAGAGTCCAACTCAGAATAGCGTAAAAATGTAATTTCATTTGTTGAAGGAATCACACCATCTTTCAGGTACCTTTCCCCAAGAAGGGCATTGATAAAAGTTGATTTCCCAGAGTTGAACTCTCCCTGTAATGTAACAAGAAAGTCAACACATTCACTTTTTTTTTTCCGAAAAAAGACGGGAGGGAGGAAGATGAGATGCTGACACATTAAACTAACAAAAATACATTAGTGGTGAAGAGCATGCATTTCCATAGTTGGAATAACTCCATCTTGTTCTTCAACCTATTATTATTGCACCACTTGGGGTTTGGATAAGTTTGTTGTGTTTATTAGTCCCGATTCCTGTTTTGCATCAGCTAAGCTCTTCTCCAACTAATATTGGATTTTATCATTCCAACACCCTACCCACCCCCAATTTATTCGAAGGAATAGAAAACAGTTGCCTATAACTATTAGCTCAACAGAAAAGCATTGAGAATCCAAAACCATTTTAAAACTGCCATTAAAAAAACCCCAAAAAAGAAAAAAGAAAAAGCAGTGGAAACAATAAACTCCAGCAATTTGAAATTTAGATATAATACCCATGCATATTCCTGGAACCAGAATTTGTTGAAGTTCAGCACACAATTACCACTATAACCAGTAAAAATGGCTCGTCAAGCTGAGAGACAGCATCAATGAGAAGTGAGACCTCTTCCATCTGCCATTCCAGTACTTCAGATTAGTATAAACAAGGTAACAGCTGGAAAATAATTACAATCTTTCAACTGCTAGATTTTAACAATAAAAGATCACCAGTGGAGCAGCTTGTTCTATGGCATTTATTGTTTCCCGCAAGATAAGCTTCTCTGTTTCAATTAGCTGCTGTTCTCTTTCTAGTAACTTGGTAAAGCCAGCCGCCCCCTTCTTCCCAGGGAATCCATTGACAGAATCAAAGACTTGACCCCCATCTTTTTCGTCAGTTTTCATCTCCAATGCACGTGCACCAAAAAACAGTTTGCTGAAATCGTCATCATTACTGATAAACTTCAATTCCTTCGTAGATATAACTAAACCACTAGCTCCTAATTCAAGGAAATATGAAGCTTCATTGAACAGCTTCCCCTCTCCAAGTGAATCAATCATGACAAAAACTGGAACTTTCAATGTCTCAAACACAGAACTCACCACTTCCTCTGACCTGCTATCCCCAACGTTAAATATAATAAAGTCAGCTCCCTCAGAATTAGACGCTTGAAGCGCAGCCTCGGGTGTTTGAACAATTCTTGCCACCAAAGGGAGAACCACTGACTCAGATTTCGTATCCAGCATTGTATTCCTAGCCACAATGGTAGGAAGACCTGGTTCAAAGGGAGAAACATGTTATTTACTAAACTCCATTATCTGTATTATCATTATTTAAAAAATTAAATAAAAGATAAAATCAATGCATTTGTGTAAGAAGTAAGAACTAATAATGCAGTATCGAAGGTAGATTAGATGGAAATAACCTTGATCGGAGAGCAAAACCCCACTGGCATTAACAGCGGCAGCAATATCAACACGTTCATCGATCAATAAATAGGCTCTTTCGCGGATAACAGACTTCAACAAGCAGGCGGCCTCGTACAATTTCCCGCCGCTCACCCCACCGCCACTGAGCAACACGATGCCGACCCGACCCGAGACCGCCTGATCTATCTCATCAAGGACGTTTCGATTATCGAAAACCTCTTGAGTGCTCAGCTGGAGCACGAGATTAGGAACTTTGATCTCCGGTCGCTTAAACCCGCCGGGGAAGAGCGTTCGCGGCTGTTGCTTGGGTTGCTGCTCTTCATTATTGAACACTAAAGAGACATTAGTGCGGGCGGCGCGTACGGAGATGTTGGCGCAACGAAGACGAGGCTTGAAGTGGGGAGGCGAGTAGTGGGATGGGGATGGGGAGGCGAAGAGGCAGTGTGAAGGAGAGTGAACGGAGCAGCATTGAGAGAGTAAAGATACCATAGATAAGTTGTTGGAGGCGTGGAAACACACAGAATTCGACGGAGGCGGAAGCTGAGAGCCGCGGCTATGGTGGGGAGATGGGGAAGACAAATAACCTTATCTTATCTGTAATCTGTAATCTGTAATCTGTAATCCGCTACACAGTGGTGGACGGACAAGTGAAATCGTGGTGCTGGTCTGCTGGACATGGGAACTCAATTCAAACTTATTGTTGAGACTTCTACTAATTGACTCTCATTCTCGACTTACTTTTACTTTTTGACTTGAAAAGAAGAATTTACTTCTTGAAATAAAAGATCAGGGATTGAGTCTCATCCGCGACAGTGAATAAATGTTGATATGTTTAATTGAGTTATCATGATTCCTCCCTAAAACTTTATCCGATTTGGACGAGGCCCTTGAAGTTGGGATTCAACCTTTTAGAAGAAGAAGAAATGATATATTATTTTCATCGTATAAATTTCAAAAAAATGTCAACATCAAAATTTTAAGTGGGGGAGTTTAAGTAAGAAATAGAACTTGAAAGTTCAAGTAGTATTTATTTTTCGTTATTAAGTTATAGAGTAATTATAAGATTTGTCCTTACTTATTGGTTGTGCTCACTTTTCTTATCTAAATTATAATTGACTTTGCGAATTTTGTCATTTTTTTATAACAAAACATTAGACACGAAATTTGAAATGTCAGTTTTAATTTAAGGACGTGAAATGAGCACGACTTTGTTATAAAAATGATGTAATTTGCAACATTAGTTATATCTTAGGAACGATAAGTGAACGCGACTAACAAGTATAGACGAATATTACAATACTTAGGGATGAAAATTGTAATTTTTTCTTTTGATTATTTATGTGTTTTTTGTGTTTATGAGGTTGTATATAATGTCAAAATGACAGGCCAAAGTAATTATAATGTCTCTATACTATAGTGTTAATATTGTTTAATTTAGTCATTATACTCTAAAAAATCATATAATTATGGATAATCACTCAACCTATATTACATAACATAGGCTATTCACTACCCTTTATTACACATTCATCTTATCATTTTATTGCAAAATAAAATTAAATACCATTAAAATCGGGCATGTAAACTATTTTATTTTTAAATTTATATTAATAAAAAATAATAATAACAAATAAGTTTGTAATATTTAAATTTATTAGTCTATAATATTTTAATAATTGACACTATTTATATTTTTATAGAAATACATATTACTTATTAGTTTATTAAACAAAATAACATTATTAAAAGTCTATTTATGTATTCCAAATGTTAAATCATTTTATTTGAATCAATTAAGCTGCACGTATTTTAAAATAAAATTTAAAATTTTTAATTGTAAAAAAGTAAAAAAAATCTAAATAAATTTAAATATTAAAATTTAATCTTCATTATTAATTTTTATCATCATAAATTTAATTCTTTTATATTAATATAATCTTTTTGTTACCAAAGACCTTGTGGTCTAGTGGCACCCGGTGTCTCAGTTTACACTCCGTTAACTCTTTGTGCTTCAGAATCATGGGGGAAATAATTTTTTCAATGAAAAATTGAAGGAGATTTCACCGAAAAAACCATTTGTGCTATAATAAAAAAAAATTGGTACTCCTGGACAAATTATGTAAGTTTTAAAAGTTGTGGATCAGCATTGCTAGTGCCACAATACTCGTGGAACCATAAATGCGAAGATCTCAAATGGAATGTGTAGAAATAAAATATTGTCATCTTTAGGGGGAACAACATTTCATTTAACACAATCTTGAAAATTGGTCTTAAAAACTAATTGTTGTACTTCGGTCTTGAAGACTAAAATATTGCACTTTTTTCCCCTTTTGATTGAGCTTTGATATAACTTTCTTAATTAAAGTTTTTTTTGTAAAGAGACATTTAGTGCAACACATGTGATATCGAATATTCCTCGAGTATATCTCATTGTACGTGTCGTACACCTGCTCGATATCCAGTCAGGTCATAAAGAGGAATCATTCCTAACCTAGACCGACCATAAGCTTGGCTTTGCCGACGACCTAAGTACATTAACCGAGATAGCTAGAAACTGTAGTAGCACTTCGCCGCTTAAGGACCGATGCCAACCAGTTTAGGTCGGGATGACTATCCCGAGTAAGGGTACTTGAGGGTTTTAACTTAGATTTCGAGCCTTAATCCAATCATATCTCATTGTATGCGCAACACGTGTCAGTCATGCCGAGTGTCCGGCATGTGCCCCATTCCCTTCCCTATAAATACCACATTTATGGCTAGGAGGAGGGACTTTTGGCATTTTCACCTATCACTTGTTAGCTCAGAACTCTCTGAGCTCACATCGACTACCCGAGCTCAATACTTAGATTAACCAGCTGATTAAGATGGGACCCAAATATGACTCGACGCGTATTATGTATAACCAGATATTTACTTTATCAACATGAATACACATATATCAAGAAGATACAAGGTAGACATAAGGGTGGTCTTTAAACATTCCTCCAAAAGTTAAATCATTTTTTGGTAGGCATGTACAAATGGTCTCCCAACCATGGATACCTTAAGGTAAACAAATGTGCAAGTCTCTCCCTTATGTCAACTGTGTTGTGTTGAAAATGAACATGCCTTACATTTGTTTACTGATTGTGAGAGGGCAAAAGTGTGTTGGTTTAGTGGGGGAAGGGGGGGGGGGG
>NC_044922.1:24477573-24589003 GCF_003576645.1 Ipomoea triloba
GGGGGGGGGGGGGGGGGGGGGGGGGGGGGGGGGGGGGGGGGGGGGGGGGGGGGGGGGGGGGGGGGGGGGGGGGGGGGGGGGGGGGGGGGGGGGGGGGGGGGGGGGGGGGGGGGGGGGGGGGGGGGGGGGGGGGGGGGGGGGGGGGGGAATATGCACAATTGGAGCAAATTCATTTCATGAATGGGGGTGGGTTTGAATTTTTCTACTATTGGCATGGAAAATTGTTCTGAGGTTATTATGGTTTGTTGGAGCATATGGAATGCAAGAGATGGAAAACCTGGAATAAAATAAGTTCTACAAATTTTGAGATTTTAAGAGAGGCTAGACAATTCCTTTAGTGTTGGAAAGAAGTCAAATGTAAAGACTTTGGGAACACGGGGGAAGGCTTTCAGCTTGTGAACAAGTGGAAGAAACCTCTATGGGGCTGGCTCAAATTAAATGTTGACGCTGCCATAAACAAAACAGAAAAGGATGATGGGTGTTGGTTGCATCCCGAGTAACTTGAATGGTAGGTTTGTCATGGCAAAAGAAATTTTATAGACAAGTGCACTGAAATTAAAAAAAAAAAAATAGCTGAATCAGAGAGAGAGGCTTTAAGTTGGGTAAAAAATCTAGGGCTAGACAACATCTAAGTTGATACAAAGGAACTATAAGTAATTCATGGAATCATCTCTTATGTTCTAAATTCTAATTTCGACCTTATTATTCAAGATGTTAAAGAAATAGCAAATCAATTTATCAATGTTTACTTTTTTACATGTAAAATAGTATGCGAATATGGTGATCCATTTACTTGCTAAGAGTGTCACTTCTAAGTCAGGCTTTAAGGAATGGAATAACATTCATCCTCTTTCCTTGTATGAAGCTTTAAACTTCGATTCTCCATTTTAATGAAAGTTTTCCTTTGTGTGAAAAATGTACTATTTTCCTCAACTTGGTTTTTCAATGAGATTTTTAACGATGCATGAGTATGATATAGTAATGTCAAATGAGAGTTGTAAATATTAAATATAGACAATATATTCTCTCTATACATAATTAGGAATCTATATATTCACTCCATATACATAGGCTACATATTAGGTAGATTTCCTTTATTCATTCATTTTACCGTTAACTTCTCTTGTATATATATCTCTCTTTACTTGTTTATAATCAACACACATGAATAATATATCACAATTCTTTTCTCCTTCTTGCGTACTCTTCTTCATCTCCCTCTTTGCACACAGTGCATTACATGGTATCATAAGTTTTTTTCTTTTCTTTCTGATAAATACTCATCATGTCTCAACCTTCATCCAATACATCATCTCCCATAACTGAAACCTTTAACTCCTTCCATTGTTGTACCACCATCAAATGTCACCCATGTTGACATCGAGAACCCTTATTTCCTTCATTCCTTAGATGGCACAGGCACTACTCTTGTTGTCAACCTTTTCACAGGCATTGACAATTATTATCCTTGGTCCCTTGCAATGACAACGACCCTAAAAGGAAGAAACAAGTTTAGTTTTGTTGATGGCACTCTTCCTACACCACCTGCAACT
Organism: Ipomoea triloba; assembly: GCF_003576645.1. NCBI lineage: Eukaryota > Viridiplantae > Streptophyta > Magnoliopsida > Solanales > Convolvulaceae > Ipomoea > Ipomoea triloba. Next base: position 24,479,127 of record NC_044922.1, read on the forward strand.
GATCCTCAACATGCCTGTTGGCACCGAGTAAACAATATGGTAATGTCTTGGTTGCTAAATTCCATCCATCCCTCTCTAGCCTACACTGTTTTATATGCTCCTAAGTCCTAATGCTGCTACTGTCTAGGCCGATCTTAAAAAGAGTTTTTCTATTGCAAATGGTCCCCATATTTATGATCTTGAAAGGCGTATTACAACATCAGACAACAAGATTATTCTATTGCAGATTATCATAAATCTTATGTGTATTATGGGATGAGTTGACTCTGCTTGACGCACCACCAGTATGCACATGCTCGGCGCGGACAACTTATGCTTCTCAAATGGAGCGGCGCCGTCTCTTATAATTTCTGATGGGTTAACGTGACACATATATCCAGACACGGGCACCAACCATTAAAGCATCTTATAGTTTATTACTCCAGGATGAGGCCCAACGGACAATTTATCAAACTGACTCTCTAGCAAATTCTGTAGCTTTGCAAACGACTGCACATGGTAAGTCTTATTTGTCCAGTAATGTTCCTTGGTCCTTTGCTATTCTACCAACCACAACTGATACATCAATAATGGGTAAATATCCACCACCTCTACAAACCACTGGCCAAACTAATGAGATGACACCAAGCTTCGCTAATGTTGCCCACCAACCATCAATTCGATCCACCCATACTCGTTCAAGACCAAAATGTACACATTGTGGACTACTAGGCCACACCCAACAAGTATGTTATAAGCTTCACATGTATCCACCGATGCACAAGTATTACAAAAAATGCAACACCAATTACATCCCAACATCAATTCCTACACCTCCACCACCAATTATAGGTTCCATATCTTCAGACTCAATCCAACAATTGTTTCATCTACTTCGTGATGTAAAAGAACCAAAGGCGAATCTTGCTGGTATGTCTCTCACACTTGCTTCTATTTTTAATGCATCGACTGAATGGGTTATTGATGCTAGCGCCATTGATCATGTATGTTCTAATTATTCTCTCTTTAATTCACCGCCTATCACTGCTTAACATATGTCAACCATATCAGTTCTAAACGGTGATATTGTAGCCATTCATGACCTTGGCAATACTACAATATCCAATAATTTAACTTTGTTTAATGTTTTATATGTTCATACCTTTAAATTCAATTTATTATCTGTGCACAAATTGGCCAAAGATTCCAATTGCACTGTTATTTTTTCCTAATTATTGTGTGTTTCAAGACCTTTTAACGAAGACGGGGATTGGTCGGAGTGTTGTAAATAAATAGATGTGGATATTACTAGATGAATTATATTATCCTAATATATCTTCATCCTTTATAGACTTATAATTATATTGTAACTTTGTACATCTCGTATATATTAGATTAAATGATGAATAATAAAAAATTGATGATTCTTTCTCTCTATCTCTCGCATTTTCTCTGCTTTATTATATACTTATATATCTATTGCATTCTCAGTATGAGAACTATACTACATTCACGAAAGGAAACTCCTTAATTATATTTATAAAAGAAAATCAACAAAAAGGAAAAATTTAATTTATGACCCTCCATAATATGCCAATTATCAATGTTATTCATGAATTATTATTGGTGTAAATGTTACCCCTCAATTTTCAAAACTATATATATTTTGCCCTCCCGTAATGTAAATGTTGCCCCTCAATTTTTAAAATAGTACATATAGTACCCATTTCATACGGTACGGGAGGGACAATATATGTAACGTTTTGAAAATTAAGGGGCAACATTTACACCACTAATAATTCAGGAGTGACATTGATAATTGACATATTATGGAGGGACATAAATTACAATTTTCCCTAACAGAAATTTTCAATTCAAATTCTTGACTAGGTCAATTAATTAAAAGAAGGAAGAGTTAAGCACAAAAATAGGGAAATTGATTGAGAAGGAGCTATTACAACAACTTAAGAATGAGAATCAACTTCAAACAAACTTAGACTTAAACATAAAATATATTATAATCTCCCTTTCCCTCCATGAACATTGCAAATACAAATTATATATATATATATACACACACACTACACACCATGGTCAAGATACAAATTTTTACATTAAATCTGTGTCTCTGTTCTCTCTCTCTCTTCTTCTTCTTTCATATATCTCTCATATAATTATTGTGAAATGAACTTTCACAGACGAGGGATTTCTTAGTTATAAAAATTAAGAATGTTATTCATTTTATTGAGTTATAAAATAAAAACTATCCATTTGTTTTTTGTATACTACCTTGTCAACTTTAATTTGAAATAGTGACCTCTATTAATCTCAATTTTAAAGAATTCATTTGCATCAGTCCTAAATAGCAATGATTGAAATTTATAGATAAAGAAAAGTTTACCGTTTTATATTTTTTCAAATTCAAGAAACATTTTCAATTTATGATCTCAATTATATAATTATGTTTTTTAAAAGAGTTTGAAAATTGACTTCAACTTTATCCTTCAATATTAAAATATAGAGACCCGTATGAGCAACTCAGTTGATCACAATGCTGAAATTTGGAAATAAAGATCATTGATTGAGTTTCACTAGCGAGAGTATGAGAGCAATCTTTTACCATGAATTACATCATCTCATATGCTCTGCTCCGTCTTTGGGGTTTGGGAAGAAAGAAATATTAAAATATAGATTTATTAATACACATTTTATGAGATGGGGAAATAGTCTTTAGCTAAGTTGAATCTTCAACTACCAAAAATTAAAGGAAAACCGAAAACCGGGGGCATAAGGGCGGGAGACAAAATGTAAAATGAAAATGAAAATGAAAATGAAAATACCGACACGAAGACCATGCCTTGCTTCACCAAAACTCAAAACGGACCTGTAACAAAAATTTATATCCCCAAACTACCCTCGCACTCATCTCCTCTGTCCTCCTGATCTTCTCTCCCATGGAGAACCTGAGGCGCAGCGAGCACTGTTCAAGCTCCACTTCGAAGAAGAGCTTGAAGAGGAAGCTAGATGAGGATTTTGAAGACGATCGCTTGAGGATAGTTTCTCTCTCACCTGAGGATGCTCATCAAGATATCGTCCGTGAGGTCCGCACTCAGGTAGAGATTCTTGGAGCGTCTTTCTCTTCAGCCGAGCCGGATCGAGCTTCCTCCAAGCGCGCCATCCATATTCTTTCCGAGTTGGCCAAGAATGGTAACTCGATTCACTTAATTTACTGTTCTTTGCGCCGGATCTTACTAACCGGTACACATGCATAGGGATTTTTCTTCGTGTTTCTGCTTTTGGTCGCTGATATTTTAGGTTTCCGCAGAGGAAATTGTGAACGTGATTGTGGATTGTGGCGCAGTTCCGGCTCTTGTGCAGCATCTACAGCCGCCGCCTCCTACAAGGGATGGAGACGCTGGCCCAATCCCGTATGAGCACGAGATCGAGAAAGGGAGTGCTTTTACGCTTGGGATGCTTGCCATAAAAGTGCTTACTATCCCTTAGATTCTTAATTAGTTCTATTTTGCCCGAATTTATTGATACCTTTCTCTTGTACATTTGGAGAAACTTAAAATTGTGAACTTGCAATAATCATTCTCGGAGCTTATTGAGTGCACAATGACCTTTAAGTTAAGTGAACTGCTAATAATATGTTTAAGCTTGCCGTTGATATTGTTCTTGGCATTCGGAAACTGATCACTGATGATCTCTAATCTAAGCAGATAATTCTTTTTTATTTGTGGAGAGGGTAGGGGGTGCCTTCTTCTGGTTAAGTTCATGCACAAATGCACAATCATTCATTAAACTCCCCTGCTAATTCTATGGTGATATAAAAGAAATGTCTCTGGTGCTATTGCAGTGAATTTCAATGAGGTGCAGTTGTTAACTTCCACTAGAGGGTTTGTCCAACCAAATAACTTTCAGTTGCAATAACTTATTGCATTTTTTTCCCTCTTGTTTGTAGCTGTGCTGCCACTTGGTGTAGCACAAGAAACCATCCTTGATTATTGTATATGGGTAATCAATATTGTCTATTGGTATACAAAATTTATTGCATAAAGAATCAACTTGACAAACTTCTCTCTAGCTGTATGATAGTTCATAGTTTAGGGCTTTCGAGTCTGCGCGTGACTTGTGTTAGGGAATTGTGATTATTACTATGTTTACATTTGATGCAATCTTAATGTTCTTTATTACATAATTTAAGTTGATCTCTTACTTTTGCTGTGTCTAACAGCCAGAACACCAACAACTAATTGTTGATGCTGGAGCTCTGCCTCATCTTGTTAGTATTCTGAAGAGGCACAAGGATAGTCCAAACTCCCGTGCTCTCAATGGTGTCATCAGGAGAGCAGCTGATGCTATCACCAATCTTGCTCATGAGAATAGTTGCATTAAAACTCGTGTTAGGTCTGTCACCTTGCTTGATCTGGATTATAGAACACCTACTGCGCGAGTTCTTTTTTGTGACACTTCAATTCTATATCCAGGGTTGAAGGTGGCATCCCTCCACTTGTTGAATTGCTTGTGTTTCTTGATGCAAAGGTCCAAAGAGCAGCTGCAGGGGCCTTACGGACTTTGGCCTTTAAAAATGATGAGAACAAAAATCAGGTTTTTGGACTTTTTCCAAATTACTGAAAGCCATTTGAGCTTTCCGTTGTTTTCGGTTTTATATAGGATACTTATATTGCTTGCAGATAGTGGAGTGCAATGCTCTGTCCACTCTTATTCTAATGCTTCGGTCTGAAGATACTGCAATACACTATGAAGCGGTCAGTCATTTTCTTTATTTTTAATTGCTTACCCCATATTTGTTGTCTATTTGGGTATAACGTTGTCTGTGCTTCACCTGGTATCTCTTTTGGACTAATCACATTGGTGGCATGTCAGGTTGGTGTAATTGGCAATCTTGTTCACTCATCCCCCAACATTAAGAAGGAAGTTCTTGCTGCTGGAGCTTTGCAACCTGTCATTGGGTTACTTAGGTATCATTAGGTTTACCATTTCTAGGTGTTTGTTTGTGATTTTAGCAATGGAATTGTTAACCATTTTAGACTAGATTTGATAGGCTGCAGGGGTTCTACTGCTTTTACTTTTCCTCTTATATACTGCTTATTTTCTTTCCTACACAGTTCCTCCTGTTCAGAGAGCCAAAGGGAAGCTGCATTACTTCTTGGGCAATTCGCAGCAACAGATTCAGATTGTAAGGTTGATTAAAATAATTTTCTCATTCACTTTAGAAAGTGGAAGAGTCTTTATTCAAAGGATTATTTCTAGTTCATTTGATTTGATGATGATAATTAATGTTTTTACTCAAAATTTTGTAGGTGCACATTGTCCAAAGAGGTGCTGTACCGCCACTAATTGATATGCTTCACTCCCCTGATTCTCAATTGCGGGAAATGTCAGCTTTTGCACTAGGGAGGTTGGCACAGGTAACTCATGATTTATATTGCAGTTTATAGCTACAATAGTTATGTTGGAGGCTTGTCTGAACTCTGAAGTGTGGAAGCTAGATGACTCTCATAAATAAGCAAGGTCGATACATATGCTAAAGGGATGCAGGGATGTATTTTTGGATTGAATACACTTTAACTTTTGATATTCAATGTACTGCAATTTTCTTTTCACTTTGTATTTCAACGCTATTTGTACCTTTTTCTTGATTTGAGAATTTTCCATTGCATTTTGTCCTAAATTGTGAATTACTGGCCCCTTCATATTTTAGGATTCACACAATCAAGCTGGTATTGCCCATAGTGGTGGTATTATGCCGTTATTGAGGCTTCTTGATTCAAAAAATGGAAATCTGCAACATAATGCTGCGTTTGCACTTTATGGGCTCGCAGATAATGAGGTAATTCCACTTCTCAAATTTGACGATTCCATGATTTCCTATGGCATAGTTTCATAGTAACCCCTATTCCTATTGACTTGTGACTTTCTTTTGTAGGATAATGTTGCAGATCTAATAAAGGTTGGGGGTGTTCAAAAACTTCAAGATGGAGAGTTTATTGTCCAAGTATGAGCTCATAATTTTTTGACTAATATTCTTTTGAATTAGTGTCACATATATTGTTATATGATTTATAATTTTATATCACATTACATGGATTCTTATATTTGCATCTCTAGAATATACTTGTAATCTGCTGCCACTTGCCTACATTGACTTTAATAATTGCAGCCAACCAGAGATTGTGTGGCAAAGACGTTGAAAAGATTAGAGGAGAAAATTCATGGGCGAGTAAGTTATACTTTTAAGAGTTTCAAATAATTTATAGCAGCAAGCAAAGCTTTTTCTTTTGGTTTTAAAATCAACTATTCAATTTTTAGGAGTGGTCATTGATTGTTATCATGGAATTTATTACTAAACTTATGTGTATCCAATCACTCAACTTTTCCTCCACTGCAGGTCTTAGGCCATCTGTTGTATTTGATGCGTGTTGAAGAGAATGTTGTCCAAAGACGAGTTGCATTAGCTCTAGCTCATCTCTCATCACCAGAGGACCATAAAACTATTTTTCTTGATAACAATGGTAAGAATTTTTTTTCCATGAATAACTACTTCTAAGTATTCTTTTACAGGGCTTTGGTTCAGATTAACTGTCCTGCATAAACCTCAAAGTGCTTTCTTTCTCTTTGCACAATGATTTTAGGGCTGGAGTTGCTTTTGGAGCTTCTGGAATCATCAATTGTAAAGCACCAAAGGGATGCTTCAGCAGCTCTATACAAGTTAGCAAATGAAGCCAGTTCACTTTCTCATATTGATGCAGCTCCTCCTTCTCCAGTGTCTCAGGTTTTTTTTTGGGTCAATTTATTTTATTGTGCTATGATCTTACATATAACATAATAGAATTCCATTGTAATGAGTGGGAGCTTCACTGTGATTTCCTATATGGATATAACTTTGGGATTTATGAAATTAACTTTTTCCACTTCCTGTTTCTATATGTTTGAAATTGACAATTTCAGATTATTTTGTTCAGGTCCGTCTGGGTGAGCAATATGTAAATAATCCTACACTCTCAGATGTGATATTTTTAGTTGAAGGTATATAGCTTATATTGCTTATTGATAATCTTCATATTCTTTCAATGTCGATACCTCTGATGCTGATAGAGATTAACATTATTGTGATATATTCATCAGGCAAGCGGTTTTATGCCCACAGAATTTGCTTGCTTGCTTCTTCTGATGCATTTCGGGCAATGTTTGATGGTGGTTATAGGGTGAGATTTTGAACAAAAAGTTTTGCTTGCTTTTGTGCTCTGATATAATGAGTTCTCTTGCTACATTGCAGGAGAGAGACGCAAAAGACATTGAGATCCCTAATATCAGATGGGATATTTTTGAGTTGATGATGAGGTGAAAATCTTTTTGTATGAAAGAGGGAGTAGAAATCATTCCTATGCTTTCTGAAAAGTAAAAATGCTGCCGCTGCTGATTCATTTTCTTACTTGCAGATACATATACACAGGGACTGTTGATGTTAATTTGGAAATTGCCCAGGAGCTTTTAAGAGCAGCTGATCAGTATCTGCTAGAGGGCCTAAAACGTCTATGTGAATATACAATTGCACAGGTTAGTTTAGTTGGGGGTGTTTGTTCTTCATCTTATTATTATTTTTGAAGAATGAAAATGATGGATTTCTTTGTGACGCCTTTAACAATCTGTTTTGATCTATTAAAGGATATCTCGGTGGAAAATGTCGCTCTGATGTTTGAGTTGTCAGAGGCATTTAGTGCCACATCATTAAGAAATGCTTGCATTCTTTTTGTGTTGGAGAACTTTGACAAACTTAATGTCATGCCTTGGTACGTCGGCTATGCACATTCCACATCATGTACTGTAAGACCACATCAAAATAACTTCAGCCAACTCACTGAGATACCATATTTTGTTTGTAGGTATTCACCACTGATTCAACGAATATTGCCCGAGACTCGTACCTACTTTGTGAGAGCACTCACCAGACCATTTCATACTGACTTTCGGCGGTAGATGGCTTGTTTTCAGTTTTGATCTTTTGATTAACTGTAATGTAGAAGAGAAAAGAAGATGTACAGGAGTGGATAGTTTGATTGCGGTGTACTCAGAATGGAAGCACCAGTTAGCTGTATTTAGCTGGATCTGTAATACCAATTGATTGTTACTACCACAATTTGAGAATTTAAACTTCATTCTTAGAGACATTCATGTACTACTAATTTATGATTCTACTTATCAAGAAACAGTGGAATGGGAGGCACTGCCTGGCTATGATTGTAAAAGGAACCCTACTGGGGATTGCAAATTGTTTTAGTGGCTTGTTAACCTTGTTTAACATCTAATCTTGAACTCATTAGAGTTTGAGGGCAAAACAAAATTGAGTTATGAGTTGAATGCATATATAATTAGAATTAAGCGAAAATTGTTTTTTTTGTCCTTTAGTGCCTTGGTGGTATGGAATTAGTCAAATTTGTATTTGGTCACGGGTAGACAAATATAATGTATTCTATTTAATTTGGACGATTTGGGTCTCTCATTAATACTTTGCAGAATGTTTGCTTTGGGGAATAGCAATTCTTCTCTTAATTTTATCAAGTAATGATTTTTACAATTTGGTTGAAAAGGATTGAAATTCTATTCCCCAAAGCATATGATCGTGTCGAATGACGGTTTATGCAGACAGTTATGGATAAAAAGGGCTTCGTGAAAAAGTGGGTGGATATCATCTATGCAACGGTCAGTACGATTAAATATCATATCTTCCATGAGCAATGTCAGTTGGGCCTATAGTTTCGGGAAGAGATCTCCGACAGGGTAACCCGCTTTCGCCATATTTGTTCCTACTCGTAGCGGAGGGTTTGAGTGCCCTTATTGAGAATAAAATGCGATGTGGCTTATTGCATGGATTGAGCATCATCTTTTATTCGCAGATGACTACTTTCTGTTTCTTCGTGCAAACAGGGTGTAAGTGTGCAGATGAGGAGTGTGTTGGATATCTATTCGGTTGCATCTGGCCAACGAATAAATTTCGATAAGTCTTTGGTATGCTTTAGTACCAATGTTCAGCAGCATCAATGAGTCGAAGTTATAAACATCCTTGGGGTTCGAGAGGGCGATACGACTGTGAAATACTTGGGTTTACCATCACTTGTGGGCGGGAATAAGAAAGCAATATTGGGGGTTTTGAAAGATAAGATCGTAACCCGGGTGCGTAGTTGGAATTCTAAGTTTCTTTCCCGTGCGGGACGTGAAGTATTGTTAAAGAATGTTTTGCAGGCTATGCCTTGTTACACCATGATGGTATTCCTTTTGCCAATTGGGATGTGCAGAGATATTGAGTCAATTCTGAATAAATATTGGTGGACTGGATCAGTAGGGGACGGCAAGGGGCTACGATGGAGGTTGTGGACCGGTTTGTGTATCCCTAAGGAGAAGGGAATGCTCGGTTTTAGAAGGCTCCGAGAAATGAACTTGGTTCTCCTAGGCAAACAAACATGTAGGTTGATCGATAGGCCTACTCTCTTGTGGCTCGTGTGTACAAGAGTCGCTACTATCCTCATTGTTCATTTTTTTATGCCACTGCTGGAAGCAACCCTTCGTTTATATTGAGGGGTATGATTGAAGTTCAAAATGTTATCAGTATGGGGTGCAGAAAATGTATTGGAGATGGCAGGACCACTTATATTGGCACTAATCCTTGGCTATCTACACCTACGGATCCTTATGTAAGTACTCCTTTACATGAGTCACTTGATTGCTAGCTCAACTCTCAATTTTTTGGCTAGCTAGAGGGATGTGCATGAACATGATCAAAACACTACTCCCATAAGTGCTATTACGGAAACCTGGAAGAAACCACTTGGTGGCAGATTGAAAATGAAAACCGACGCTGCCTTCAATGAAGCTAATAACTCAATGGGATTAGGGTGGGTGTTGTGTGATGATCAAGGCCGATTCCTAGCCAGCAAAAGTATGTGTATCACGGGGTGCTATGGTGTCAAGGAGGCTGAAGCAATATGCATTAGGGAAGCACTCAGCTGGCTAAAGGGTACATAAATGGGAGGATGAGAACTGTTATATTATATTCAGAGTTCGTCAACTATAACTGTACAGATTACACAGGTATATAAACTAGAGGAATCACACATATACTAGGACAAAGACTTATACTATGACTCAACTATGTAGAGTCCTAATACTCCCCCTCAAGCGGAGCGTATGGAAACAACCTGTAGCTTGTCTCTCAGAAAGGAAAACCGGGGTCCAGCAAGTGGTTTAGTAAAGATGTCAGCCAGCTGGTCCTTCGTAGAGATAAAGTTCACCTGAATGTCACCTTTAGCAACTCTGTCCCTAACAAAATGATAATCTATCTCAACATGCTTCGTGCGAGCATGAAAAACTGGATTGGCACACATGTAGGTAGCACTAAGATTGTCACACCACAACTTGGGAACCGGAATGTTGGGAGCACCTATTTCTCGTAGTAATGAAACAATCCAGATCACCTCAGCACACACATCAGCCAGAGCCTTGTATTCAGCTTCAGTGGAAGACCTGGCAACTGTTCTCTGCTTCTTGCACACCCAGGACACCAGATTGGTGCCAAGAAATACAGCATAGCCACTGGTGGACTTCCTGTCATCAGGACAGCCAGCCCAGTCAGAGTCAGAAAACGCATGCAGCTCAGTGGAAACAGACTGCCGCAGCCGCAGCCCCATCGTCAAAGTGCCCTTGACATATCGTAACACTCGTTTCAGTTGCTCCCAGTTCGTGGTAGTTGGAGCATGCATGTGCTGGCAAAGTAGATTAACAGCAAACGACAAGTCGGGTCTCGTGACAGTCAGATACTGCAAGGCACCAGCCAAACTCCTGTACCTGGTGGGGTCGTCATACAGGTCAGAGCTGACAGGTGAGGAACCCGAAAGAGACAGAGGAGTGGCAAGTGGCTTGTAGTCAGTCATACCAGCACGCTTGAGAATGTCATTCATGTACCTACGCTGTGAAAGCAGGAGACCACCATCATACCTGATGGTCTCAATCCCTAGAAAAAAACCAGGCACACCAAGATCACGGATTTTGAAAGTAGTAGACAATTTGCAGAGCAAAGTATTCAACACAGCCTGATTATTACCCATAACAAGAATATCATCAACATAAACCAGTAGGTACACTATAGCGGAGGCACGAGAATAATAGAATAGTGAGACATCAGTTTTAGAAGCCAGAAAGCCAACATACAAGAGAAAAGCATGTAAACGATTAAACCAAGCCCTGGGAGCCTGCTTTAAGCCATATAAAGACCGCTTAAGCAAGCACACATGATCAGGAAATTGCGGGTCAACATAGCCAGGAGGCTGACGCATGTAAACAGTCTCACTCAAGTTACCATTCAAGAACGCATTGTGAACATCCAACTGCCTGACCAACCAGCCAGAGGAGAGAGCCAGAGAAAGAAGTAACCTGATTGTAGTAGGCTTAACCACTAGACTGAATGTCTCAAAGAAGTCCTGACCAGGCACCTGATTAAACCCCTTTGCTACCAACCTGGCCTTGTGCCTCTCAATCGAACCATCAGCCTTCTTTTTGGTGCGAAAGACCCACTTACAACCAATAACATTCATAGCAGACTCAGGTGGAACCAGACACCAGGTCTGATTGTGCAGCAGAGCATTGAACTCCTGATCCATAACTTCCCGCCACTCAGGAACCTTTACAGCCTGTGAATAACAAGTAGGATCAGGGATAGAGACCTGAGCTGTCAAACCTGCAACAGGAGCAACCGACCGGCTCCGGGTGGCCATGGAGTGAGTGCGCTCTGTGGGGCGGGCAGTCCGGCCATGGGGACAACCACGCTGCCGTGGCTGAGCGATCACAGCAGGGGGTGAAACCGGAGTAGGTGGAGATGTGACAGCCGGAGGATGGAACACTGTCTCAGCCCAGGGAGTCAATACTGAATCTGGAGAAGCCTCCACAACAGCCTTAGTAGCAAAGGGAAAAACACCCTCATCAAAACGAACATGACGACATACAAATATCTTATTAGTGAGCAAGTCCATGCACCTATAACCTCTAAATGACTCAGGATAACCTAGGAAGACACAGGGAGATGACCGATAGGATAATTTGTGGCGATTATAGGGACGCAGATGAGGATAACACAAACACCCAAAAACACGAAGAAAGGAATACGAGGGAGGTGAACGATACAACAGAGAATGAGGACTGGTGTTCTTAAGAGTATAAGAGGGCATTTTGTTAATGAGAAAAACAGCCGACTCAAAAGCAAAATGCCAGAACTTAGAAGGCACAGAAGCACGAGACATAAGAGCAAGACCGGTCTCAACCACATGCCTGTGCTTTCATTCAACACGACCATTCTGTTCGTGTATGTACGCACAAGATTGCCTGTGATTGATACCGAGCTGTACAAAAACAGAATGCAATTTCTTATATTCAGCACCTAAATCAGACTGAATAGCTTTAATCTTGCAATTGAAAGATCGTTCAACAAGACAACGAAAACGTTCAAAGATAGAATAAATGTCCGATTTTAATTTCATTGGGAAATACCAGGTAAAACGAGAATAGTCATCCACAAATAAAACGAAATAACGATAACCATCTGAGGATAGCACATGAGCAGGACCCCAGATGTCAGTATAAACTAAATCGAGTATATTGGAACTAGCAGACCCAACTCGTGGCAATGGGAAACGCGCAGATTTGCCCATTTGACACGCAGAACATAAAGTAGAGGTAGACTTATTAGACTCACTAACCGAACATGACTGTAAGACGCGACTAAGAACACGCTGATGTGGATGACCCAAACGATCGTGCCACGTAGGAATGGAGGCACGAGCAGCAAGAAAAGCGGAAGGAGAAGCAGCAGGAACTGGCATGGTATAGAGACCTCCTGAACTATTGCCCTGGAGAAGGATTTCCTTGGTCTGAATATCCTTCACAACAAAAAATGAAGGGTGAAACTCAAAAAAGACCTTATTATCTATAGCAAATCGCTGAACAGACAATAAAGAGGCAGATAGAGAAGGAACATGCAGAATATTAGACAAATGTAGAGTCCTAGAAGGAGCAGCTAGAGAAGCATGGCCTACTCGACTAATAGATAATTGCGTACCGTCACCGACAAGAAGAGTGTCACCACTAGTGTAAGGGTCCGAACCAGAGAGAGCAGCTATGTCGGGCGTGGCGTGATGAGTCGCACCTGTGTCAGGGAACCAGGTGTGAGAGGGTGGACTGGATTGCGATGACTCACCGTGATATACCGCATTAGCCTGCGGATTAAACCCATGAGGTAACCGATAACAAGATAGAGCCGAATGTCCAAAACTCCAACAGATTTGGCACTGGATCTGTCCGGAACCCCCACGGCCCCGACCTCTGCCACCGCCTTGCTGCTGTCGGCCGGAGCCACCATGCCACGACCGACCGCCGCCACCATGACCACGCTGCTGCTGCTGCTGCGCAGAACCAGCCCGATTGTCCGAGCCACCGCCACGGCCTCGACCACCCCGCTGAATCGCAAACGCCGTCGCCGGTGGAGCCGCCGCAAAATCATCGGCGGCAATAAATTCTTGAGACCCCAGAAGATCGGCGAGCTCTTGGAGGGTAACAGGACTCCCACGAACGGCCAACGACGATACGGTGGCCGAAGAAACGGTAAAACCTGTGTACGCCAGAATAAAAAATTCCGGTGGGTGAGTTTAATGCTGATGTAGTGATGCGCAGAGGAAAAAGACGATACGGCAGAGGATCCCGAAGACCCCGTAGCAACATCAGAAACGGTCCGTTTGGAGGAATTAACAGAGCCGTTATTATTAGCCATGAGGTCGAAAGGACAAACCCTAGCGATGATACCGGATGAGAACTGGTATATTATATTCAGAGTTCGTCAACTATAACTGTACAAATTACACAGGTATATAAACTAGAGGAATCACACATATACTAGGACAAAGACTTATACTATGACTCAACTATGTAGAGTCCTAATAGGGAGATGTGGACGTTGAAACAGATTCTCAATTAATTTATTTTGTGTTACGTTCGAATTCTTTTAATTCTGCTTTTGGTTTTATTAGATGTTACATTGTAGGGAAAATGACACTTTTTCACTTTGAGTTATATGTATATAACACTTTTTTTTGTGAGTTATTAAAGTGACGGTTTTTTCCCAATTGATATTTTTGCCCTTAATAAATAGTAACTATTTCATTTGTTTTTCTTCTCCAACAAAGTATTGCTTATATATATGGATGACCACGATTCGGTTCGACCCTAACCGGACACTAGCAATCATACTGAAATATTATGGATGATTATGGTTACGATTCAGAACCAAAAAAATAAAATAAAATAATTGTTGAACCGTGAAACAGAACGGATCCGTAGTCATATATTGTGAAAATTATCAAACACTTATTTTGATAAATCGGTTCGTTTCGGTTTCAATTTCGATTTTTAACCGCCAATTCAAAATTTATTTATTTATTTATTTTTGTAAATTCTATTTCTTATTTTTAAAATAGTCCAAATTCAACAATTATTTTAATTTATTTTTTTCCGATTCTGAATTGTAATCATAACCGTCCATACTATTTAGGTTCAATTGTTACAGTGTTCGATTAGGATCGAATCGAACCGTTGTCTTCCATACATATAAGAGCATCTATAATGGTGGTTAATTGATGGTTTTTCTACACTACACAACACATAGAGGAGAGTCAAAGAGAGAAGAAAAATGATCCCCTGCAAAATGTGGTTCTTAGTACAATAAATTTGTAGATGAAAAAGGATGAAGTGTTGCGCCTGACGCGCGGCGCCCAGCGGGCACGTGCAGTCGCGTCAGGCACGCCTGACAATACCTTTTTTTTTTTTAATATATATATTTTAAAAAAATCAAATTTGTTTATTTTTTTTCTTCCTTTCTCATTTTCTTTTTCCTAATCACACTTACAAAAGCTCCTCAAAAACCGCGGAAAAACTCCATTGATAAGGATGCTTTAAATAATAATTTGTTGGAGAAGAAAAATAAATGAAATAGTTATTTTTAAGGAGTTTAACATTAAAGGAGCAAAACTGCCACTTTTAAATTAATTTAGAGGGAAAAACTGTCACTTTAATAATTCAAAGGAAAAAACTGTTATATGAACATAATTTAGGAGATGAAAAAAAAAAAGAAAAAAGAGGCCCGACGGCCCGAGATTCAAAATCTGGTTGAAGGTAACGTTGAGTTTACGATTTCAGATTTGAGATGAGCTGAATCATTTTCCCTCCCAAACTACTCCTAAATTTCCTCACAACTTGTTTAATGATTACCCAGTAGGCCAGTTCTAAACTAGGGTTCAAGTCACGTTACAATCTCCAAATCATCACTTTTTCTTACCCCTTTTCGCTTCTAGGGTTTTTACGCCATCTCCATTCCCAATTCGCTGTCTAGAGCTTTCTTTCTTTCTGTCGGTAATGTTCTCCAGAGATCTCTCTCTCTTTTCCTTTTTCCCTGATTTACTCATACATTCTGTCGTTTGTCTTTCTGTGCTAATTTTTGCCGTATCTGTGTGCTGCTATTTATTCATTTTCATGTTTCTGCAGATAAATTGTCTTTTTGTGTTCATTTTTGGTTGTTGATTTAGGTAACCAGACATAGTCCATTATCATTTCATTGTGCCATACGTTTAAGGAAACATTTTCAGATCTTGTTGCAGTAATTTTGTGCCATTTTAGCAATGAAGAAGAGTTTCTTATGCAAAGAATTATTTTATTTTATTTTATTTTATTTTATTTTATTTTGGTTGTGGGCGTGCTTTAGTTTTGCTGACATCTGTACCTATCAAGCATTGTGTAGTTGAAAACTTGAGATTAGGGATTCACTGATATTTCTTTTGCTTGTTAAATTACAAAATAAAAATAGTTGCCAAAGATAGAGCACCTTGTAGTTGAACAGATTTTAGGCTGTGTTCTTCTCCACTAGCAGCTTTTATTGCCTCATTAACATTTCCCTTTTTCCCTTCTGTCCATGAACAGACTGGTAGATTGATATTGTTAGAGCTGATAACAGATGGATGCTACAGGATTCTCTATGAAACTGTGGCCACCAAGCCAAAGTACCAGGCTAATGCTTGTGGAGAGAATGACCAAGAACCTCAGCACTCCATCCATTTTGTCTAGAAAGTATGGGCTTCTGAATAAAGATGAGGCTGAGGAGGATGCTAGACAAATAGAGGTTATGGCTTTTGCTGCAGCAAACCAACACTTTGAGAAGGAGCCAGATGGAGATGGAAGCTCTGCGGTGCAACTTTATGCTAAGGAATCAAGTAAGCTTATGTTAGATGTTATTAAAAGAGGTCCAGGAACAGTGGAGGATGCAGAAGGTAAAGTTAAAGCATCTGAAGAGACTGTTCTTGATATTTCTGGAGGTCAAAGGGCTTTTATTGCTGCCGATGAAGCTGAGAAATTGTTGGAACCTCTGAAGGAGCCTGGGAACAAGTATACAAAGATTTGTTTCAGCAACAGAAGTTTTGGTTTGGATGCTGCTCATGTTGCAGGGCCTATTTTATCGTCACTCAAGGATCAATTGATAGAGGCAGACCTGTCAGATTTCATTGCAGGAAGACCAGAGTCAGAAGCCCTTGAAGTTATGCAGATCTTTTCATCTGCTTTGGAAGGGTGTCAATTAAGGTATCTCAACCTATCAAACAATGCATTGGGGGAAAAGGGTGTGAGGGCCTTTGGGGGACTTCTGAAGTCACAACAGAGCTTGGAGGAGCTCTATTTGATGAATGATGGGATCTCAGAAGAAGCAGCACGAGCAGTATGTGAGTTAATCCCTTCAACTGATAAACTTAGGGTACTTCATTTTCACAACAATATGACTGGAGATGATGGTGCCTTTGCTATTTCTGAAATTGTTAAGCGTTCTCCTCTGCTGGAAAGCTTTCGGTGTTCATCTACAAGGGTAGGATCTGAAGGGGGTTGTGCTCTGTCAAAAGCACTGGAAGCATGCACTCACTTGAAGAAGCTTGACTTGCGAGACAACATGTTTGGTGCTGATGCAGGAGTTGTTTTGAGCAGGGTATTACCAAGGTTTTTCGATTTAACTGAGATCTACCTCAGCTATTTGAATTTGGAAGATGAAGGGTCCATAGCTATTGCAAATGCCCTCAAAGAATCTGCACCATCACTGGAAATTTTGGAGATGGCTGGAAATGACATCACCGAGAAAGCCGCTCATGCTTTTGCAGCTTGCATAGCTGCAAAACAATTTCTTACCACATTGAACTTGGCAGAGAATGAACTGAAGGATGAGGGTGCTATTATTATTGCCAAGGCATTGGAGGATGGTCATAGCCAGGTAAACGAAGTGGACATGAGCACTAACTCAATTCGAAGAGCTGGGGCTAGGTGCCTGGCACAGGCTGTTGTCAGCAAACCTGGGTTTAAGGTGCTGAATATTAATGGAAACTTCATATCTGATGAAGGGGTTGATGAGGTCAAAGAAATTTTCAAAACCTGCTCAAATCTGCTTGGACCTCTGGATGAGAATGATCCTGAAGGAGAAGAGTATGATGAAGATGATGATGGAGAGGCTGGTGATAATGAGAATGAATTGGAATCCAAGCTCAAGGACCTTGAAATCAAGCATGAAGAAGAATAGAATCACATTGCACCTCTGGAGATGTTCACTCTGAGGACTTGTAAGAACTCGTGTTAGCTAGTGTAGCTCATAATCAACTGTGGTGTTGGTTAGATTAGACTTGTAGTCATGTTTTTGTGCTATTGTATGGTGTTGAAACTTTGGCATAGCAGGAAACTTTTGTGACATGCCTGCTATTGCTTTACTTCTCTTCTGATTTAGTTAATGTATGGACTAGTTTGGAAGTTTGGATTATGGATAATGTGTTCATTGAGGCAATTCTGGTGATCAGTAAACAAAGTCAGCTTCTCCTTCAAAATCTCTTTTGCAGAATACAATGATAGTACATAGAATGGTGGGATCAAGCAGCAGCCACTGGTACTTTGAGGGATTCAAGTATCTTATCGTCTAGTTCAAATTTCATCTCCTTCTTGTCTCTGCCGATCTTTACATACTCTTCAAATCGTTCCTTCAAGTCTTCGGGAAGGTTAGTTGTGCCCTCCCATCCAAGAATCGCCTTGGCAGCTCTTGGCTCAGCATAGAAGTGCTGCAAGCAAAACACACATACATACATACATACATACATTTTAATGGAATAGCCAATGAAGGTTGAGAAAAACTAAAGATGGTTGCTTTGTTTTACCATATTGCGGAAAGGGAAGGCTTTCTTGGCATCAATTCCCACCGCTTTGGGGTCATAGTGAACAATCTGAAGGGGCTTCCCTGCAGCCTGAGCACAAAACTTGGCCATGCCATCAAGCGTTATGGCACGTTCGCTCACACAGTTGAAGATGTGGCCACTTGCTGCATCTGGGTTCTCAACAGCCAGAGTAAGCATGGAGGACAGGTCTCTAACGTGGGAAATATTCGTTAGCTGCATACCAGAGCCCGGGATTGGGACTGCTCTGCCTCTTACAATACCTGCATTGAATTGCATTGGTGAAGCTAAGCCATGAAATCAAGTTTGGAATAAGAGATTGATTAATTGAATTCTTACGGTCAAAGAACCATTCTTCACAATCTTTGTTGTTGCCAGAGCCGATCATGTATTGTGGGCGGAAGGATGCCCAGAGGCTGAAAACCTCTGAAATGTACTTCTCTACTGTAGCATGACCCGAATCAGCTTTTACACTTTCCTGCACCCCAATATCATCACTTTAATTAAGTTGCTGGACTAGTAAATTCAATTGAATTGTAAAGCTAATTGGAGGGTAGGGTACCCCTTCAATGTGGGGAGGCTCTTCAGTTGGCTTGAAGATCCCAGCACT
Organism: Ipomoea triloba; assembly: GCF_003576645.1. Taxonomy (NCBI): domain Eukaryota; kingdom Viridiplantae; phylum Streptophyta; class Magnoliopsida; order Solanales; family Convolvulaceae; genus Ipomoea; species Ipomoea triloba. The sequence continues at coordinate 24,498,018 of NC_044922.1, forward strand.
GCTGATGAACAAAAATTGTTTCACTCCACAACTCTTTGCCCAGTCTGCCACTGGCCTACCATGTAATGTAATCGTCAAATTAGAAATCAGATCTAATCCTTGTTCTTCTCATAGCCTTATGTCATGCAAAGATTGCGTCACCTTATGAATAGGGGACGACAATAGTGTTAGGGGCAATTCTGTCATAAACACTAAGGACTGGTCGAGTTAAGTTCAGGAAACTTGTCGCTAATCTAGGACTTGACTATGAAAAGGACAGAGGCAATTACTGGTCGAGGTATTACCTTTCCCCTAATAAGCCCATGACACTTAGCTTAGCTTGTAAAGTGTAAAAAAGGAATTAGCACGCCACACGGCAAATTATTGTGTGGACCATAGTGACGTGTGAACCATAGCAAAAAGTACATTTTTAATATATTAAAAGTACATTATTTTTATACAGAAGGTACATTACTCCTCCGTATTTGATAGTATGGTCCACTTACTTTACTGTGTCCAGGTCCTTGCCATTGTTATCCAAAACCGCATCAAATACTTGGCCGTCCAACACCTTCCCCACATCTGCTGGATTACCCCACACTGTCTTCCCACCACCCTCCACAATTTCCTGAAACACACAAAATTGTTGTAATTCCCATCCACTTTTAACATGAAATAATCTGAGAGCTAGAGACAGGTAGCTAGCTAGGTTATTAACTGAGAATCTGTTAAAAGGAGGCTTCTTCATCTTGTCAGAGGCCTCCTCGCCGACAGTCATGATGGTGACTTCATGGCCGCTACCCAGAAGCTGTTTGGCGAAGTAGAAGCCGATCACAGCGTGCCCACCGCTGTTGGTGTTGATTATAAGCACCTTCTTCTTCTGGGCGGCGGCCCGGACGCTGAATCGGAGCGGAGAGAGAGTAGTCTTCCGGGTTGGGGATGTGAGGTGGGGTGTAAAAGATGAGGAAATGGAGAAAGAGGAAGAGAGAGAGGAGGGGGATAGTGAGAGAGATTGAAGAGGGAAGAGAGAAGGAGATGAGAATTTGGGAGAAGAGAAGAGGAGAGAGGATGTGGAAGAGGAAGGCGCAAGAGTGGCCATTGTTTGCCGTTATGTTTTGTGCCTCATGAGGAAGTAACGATATAATGATGATGATCTCTTACGAGAACCAGCGGTTGTTGATAGTCTTTATTTTCAGCTCACACATATGATTTCTTCCTTCTATTTTTTTTTTTTTTTATATATACTAGTATTTTTGCCGGTGTGTTGCACGGAATAGATTTGTTATAATATTTTAAGAACATTTGGATCCATATACAATTATATATAAATTATAACATCAAATATTATATAGCGCAATTGATGAAATTGGTTGGATTGGTTATGTTTTCTGATGTTTTACTTGTTTGAATTAGAGCAAATAATTGTCCAATTACTCATGTGATGCACGGATAAATTTTTATTATATATTTAGATAATAAAAATAAAGCAAATTATAAAAAATTATAATATTGAACGTGTACATTTATTTGATTATAAGATTAGTGCAAAAGTGTTACTCAATTAATTGAATAATATATGACTTGTTTGTCTACAATTATCTTAAAAAGATTGATAAGTAATATGACTTATGAAATTATATTATTACTAAAATAAATGTGGGGAAAATGAGAAATAATATAATTATAATTATTATAAAAATAAATTCAACAATCAATGTTTAACTTAATTACCATAATAATTATTATGAGCAAATTCCACTTTTAATCCTTGACTATTGTGACATTGCCACATTTAGTTCTATTCTTTTAATTTTGTCATATTACATCCATGACTTTGAACAACTTTCACTTTTAGTTATCGACTATTGTGGCATTGTCACATTTAGTCTTATTCTTTTAATTTTGCCATATTACATCCATCGACTTTGTAATTAGTTTTTTTTTAAAGTTTTTAAATAATTTTCAGTCAATTATAATATATTTTTCCTTTTCCAATTTGCGTAATTTCCGTTTCATTTTCCATTATAAGCTTTTTATATTTTCACTCAATTAGTAAAATCAATTTTCTTTTCCATTTTATCTTCACTCTTGTTTGGACGGGAATTTCACAAAGGATTATTTTATTTTTATTAATAGCAGTATAGATATAGAAGTATAGATAAGTATTCGAATTATTATTATTATTGGTGTAAATAATAATTAATTCTTTTTCTTATAAAATTACGCAGAATTTGTTTTTATTATTCTCACAATTATAACGGTTTGATTATTCTCAAAATTAAGGAAATAAAATTTCGTTACCAATTAATTTTTATTAATTTTTTACCAATTAATTAATAATATTAGTTTGTGCGGAAAAGTTGGATGGGATATTTTAGTTTTATTAATAGTATTATTACGTGAATATAGAAACAATATTACCAATTAATAGATATTAGTTAATCTCCATTTTACATTTTCTTACCAAATAAGCGTTATTAATTATTTGACCAATAAAATATTTAATTAATTGACTACAAAAATTTAGAAAGAAAAATGAAATAAGAGGATTTTATTTTTATATATAGTATTGATATTGATTAATTGAATAGAATATAGAGTAAAATATTATAATTAATATGTAAAGTACTGCAAACATGTATACTACTCCTGGCTAGCTATTTCATTTTCATTAATATCTCATATCCTTGATTTAATTTTCAATTTCAATAATATCTCATATTCTTGATTTAATTTTCTACTAATATGTAATGACTTTATGAATGTAATCTTTTTCTGTGTATGTGTGTGAAGACAATCTTCGTGGAATCATCCTTAAATTGGTAACCTCCATATGTAGAGTACTGCTAGGTAGCTATTTCAATTCCATAGATATTATATTCTCATAGTTATACCAAAGTTATTTGTATTAACATTTTTTACCAATTATAATTAATTTGCAGTAAATTCCATAGTATGTTCTTTACCAAATGTAATTAATATATATTATAATTATTGCACGTAGAAAACTTTTAATAAATTTGATAATACTTACCAATTATATAATTAATACGTATGAATGGTAACCTCCATATGTAGAGTACTGCTAGGTAGCTATTTCAATTCCATAGCTATTATATTCCCATAGCTATTTTAAAGTTGCGTGTATTAACATTTTTTACCAATTATAATTAATTTGCAGTAAATTACATAGTATGTTCTTACCAAATATAATTAGTAGATATTATAATTATTGCAAGTAGAGAATTGCTAGCTAGCTATTTCAATTCCAATAATATCTCATATTCTTGATTTAATTGTTTACTAATAGATGATTTTAAGCATGTTGATATTCGTGTATATATTTTTTTTGAAAAATATTCGTGTATATATAAATATTACCATGTACAATTATGTAGGGTAATCTTACATATGGTATTACAAAATAATTATTAGGTATCACCATGTATAAGAGATAGTAATATGGTTATACTTGTAACGATTTAATTAACAAACTAATTTAATACAAATTATTCTGTAAGCAAATAAAAGAATAGATATTAATAAGAAAACGGTAACCTCCATACTATACTCTTAGCTATTATAATTAATATTTTTTTTGAATACTGCTATTATAATTAATATGTATGAAGGGTAGTTAATAAGAACAATATGAAAAATAGATATTCCCATGTCGTGCAAGTAGACAAATGTTTTACGTGTTCGAGACTATTGTCGATCAACTACTAACTAATTCAGTATTATTATATCGCATGCGCTTAATTGCTATGTTATTACCTAATATTAATTAAGTATTACCGTGTAGAAAATTTATAAATTGACTAAACCGGAACTACATTTGTAAATTCTTGATTTAATTTTCAATCTATATATATATATATTATAATTCTAAAAATATGAAGATAAAAAACATGAACTATCTATAAAATTTAGACCTACACCACCACTAATATGATGGACTGATGGTCGCCTAATCGAAGATCAACTTAATTCCTCCAGCTTCCATCGGAAGCACCACCACCCCTCGAATAACAACCACCATAATCGCGGTCGCCACAACCATATCCACGGGCACGGCCACCACCGTAACCTCCACCATAACCACCTTCCCGTCGACCGTATCCGCCTCCGCCTCCGCCCTCACAGCGACCACCACGGAAATATCCGCCTCCGCCTCCGCTTCCGCGAGACTGTGCTTCATTAACGGTAATGTTACAACCGTCTAGGCTCTGGCCATTCATAGCCTCGATGGCGTCCCTCATGGAATGTTCGTACTTGAAGGTGACAAAGCCAAATCCCCTGGATCTACCAGTCTCACGATCATTGATAATCTAAACAAACAAAAGAGGCAACAACAGATCAGATCTGCTTCCAATCATCCGAAATCAGAATCAAAACAACCGAATTAACACATGCACATATAGATTCTAATAAAAGGGGATGAAACAAAACTGGATCAATCTTCAACTCTTAACGAAAGAGGAAGACGGAACGTACCATTTCACGATTAGGAATAACAGTAACATAAAAGTAACAGAGAGAACAGTAGATCAAGTAACAGAGGATATTAGTAACTGAGAGATCAAGTCGGATCGGATTCGATCACTGCTCTGGCATCAACAGACCTTCGATTCGAGAATCTCGCCATGCTGACCGAAAGTCTCATCAAGGGTTCGTTCGGTGGTGGCCCAGGCCAAGCCACCGACGAAACACCTAAACTCAACATCTGCGCAAGCCATTTTTAGAGGAAAAAAAAGCCACGGAGAATGCTCACACAGATTGAATCGGATTGCAAAATCTAAGTGATCAACCCCTATATATTCTAATAAGGGACCTTTGCTTTCAAATTAAAATCGTAAACCGTCTAATCCCTCCCTTAATTGAGTGATAACTAATCTATAATTAATATTATTTTATCATTTACCATATTACTAAAATACCCTACTTTTGGGCGGGAAAATTTGGGAGGAGGATATTGTTTTTATATATAGTATAGTATAGATTCATTGATTTCTAAAATTATTTAATTAATGGTGAGCGCGGTAAAATTTTATACAAAATAATCAAACAAAAAATTGAATTCCCAACTCTTAATCTAACAATTAACAAATCCTTAAAGACAAACTAGTATTTACGTGAGACGGAACTAGGAACCACTTAAAGTCATCAATTTGAAAAGATTTAACGGCTATTTTTGTAAATACATTTATCTAAAATACTATCGCATTATTTAAAAAAAAAAAAGATTTTGGCTTCACTTTTTAGGATCAAATGTTTACCACTACACCAAAAGTTATAGTTCGTAGCGAAGACGTAATTTTATTTCTTTATATCGCCACGTTTTTTAGAGGCATGGTGTTGAACTTGACCCTTCAAGCCTTCGCCCAATAATTCTCTTAGCTATCTGGTGCTGGACTTGTTTATTCATCCACCTTTGCCAAATTTCAATTACATTAATCCTCAAATATTTTTTGCGAATCAAATAGGTTGTAACAAAAGCAAACTATGAAGTAATTTGCACCAAATAAAAGAATTATAGGAGATTAATATCGGGTGCCCTACATTTTGTTGATTAAGACATTGAGCAGATCCCAAGGACAAACCTCAGATCAGTTGTTCAAGTCGAGATCTGGTGAATGTCGAATCCAATAAATAATAAATAACTTTACCTTTAAATAAATAATGATTTGTAATAGCAGTGAGTAAGGTCGTATCTACAGGGATTGGTATGATTTATTTTTATCCAAATTTTAGAAATTAGAATAGATGATGGAATGATACGTTAAGTTCCAAAAAAAGAAGAAGAAGAAGGAAATAACAAAATGGTAAACATGATTAAAAATCAAATAAGATAGCAAACTAATATCCAACTCAGTTGAATAGATACTACATTGTAATAGAGTCAATAGTACTCTAAAAGTATCTAACTCAAGGCAGAATTTCATAATCGATTCTAAATAAACAAATTATTGATTTTAGAATCAAAATTACTTTACCCTTTACCAAATTGGTTATAATTTATTTACAAGCTTTTAGAACATGTTTCTATTTACTTCATCATAATCAAAATATGCTCTTTGATTACTCCCTTGTTAATAAACAACCTCAAACAAGCTCTCAAGGTTTAATTTACTAACAATTAAAAATTAGAGAAATTACCAATTCTAGCAAACGAAAAAAAAAAAAAATGCTTTAGATGATACTTCTGTGACTCTCTTTGAGGAAAAGTCACGGGATTAAACCATGGTGATGATCTATTGACGCTTTGGGCTGCAATAGATAAAGTATATAACATATACTAATGGATGATAATAAATATTAGAGAATGTAGTTCAAAACGTCTTCAAAATTATAAGAGCAAGAATTAAATAAACTAACTCAAACTCATAAAAATCATATGAGACCAATCAATCTTTTTATTTTGATGGTTATCTCCAACAAGATAAACTATTCATTCCCATAAGGATGTAAACAATTCATACTTATTCATCATGTAAAATAAAAAAAATTATAATAATAATTCTTTTTTTTTCTTTTTCTGTTCTGCATCTTCTTTTCTTTCTTTTTCTCTTTTTTTTTTGTTTTAATTTTTTTCTTTTCATTTTATTTTATTTTGTTTTCTTTTTTAATGGACAACTTAGTATTCTTCATCACTCTTTTCCCCTTCTTTAGTTTAGAGACAATCTCAAATTCAAATTGCTACATCAACTAATTCTCATTTTTTATTACAAATTTACACTCCTCTTTTCTCTTTGAAAATACCAAGCAAGAAACTCATAGAAATTCCATAAAAAATTCATTATTCCCACTAATGGACACTTTATCAACATCTTTTCCCACAATTAATCATTATGCATTTATCCAAATAGAATGAAATCAAAGCTCCCATGATCCTTTAGGCTAGGTCAAAGAAATTAACTTGAGATGGACTGAAATGTTAGTCAAAGGCTAAAAAAAAAAACTCATATGTTAATGCTTGCTTAGTTTAGCACTACCATATCAAACAAAATACTAAACTAATTAATCACAATAAGTAAACCAATATTTATTCAATTATGTTATGAATTTTAGTAAAAATATATTTTTTTGAAAACTTTATTATTAGGAGAAGAAAAAGTTGTATCTTTTTTAAAGAATCAAATAAAGAATAATGATCCTTCCCACACTTATTCTAAACATTTTCCTCAATGTTGAATATAATGTAAAAATAAACAATAACAAAAAGAAAGGAAGAAAAATTAAATCAAAGAATGGAACAAAGTCCCCTTCTATCCCAAGTAGTATATCTTTGACCTAGTCTCTTCTCTACCTTCATAAATTGGACAATGCAAACTAATCTCCTCAATATTATATGCCTAAAAAACTTTCATAAAATGGCTTTAAACAATGACCATTCCCTTTAAAAGTTTTTCCTATCTTTAAACTATGTATTTCAACTACACCATGAGAAAAACATTAGTGACAACACATGGTCCTACATACCCATCTAAAACGCAATTTATCACGAAATAATTTCAATATAAAATGATGTAAAACTTTTTGACTAATAGAAAAATTTTTCTTGGAAATCTTCTGATAATGGAAGGCTTTCATTTTTTTTCCTTATAAATTTTAGAGCTCTCTTATGCATCATTATGAATTTCTTCAAGCTGTTACAATTGGAATTTCTTCAAGCTGTTACAACTACAACTTCCTCAACTTACTAGATTCATCTATCCTCATATTACATAGCTTAACAACCCCATAAGCTTTGTGTTTCAATTCAACAGGAGGATGACACGACTTACCAAATGCCAAATGGCAAGGAGACATACCTATTGTAGTTTTATAGGCTGTTCGATAAGCCTCTAATGCATCATCAAGTCGTGTACTCTAATCTTTCCTAATTGAGTTAATAGTCTTCTTAAGTATAAACTTGATTTCTTTGTTTGAGACTTCTAAGTGTCACAAAAAAATTGTCACTAAATGTCTTAATTCTTATAGTGATGAGGTTTAGCTGAGCTATACTGAGGAGTAAATTCTTCATGTTTGTTGTAGCCTTGGTCAAAGCAAAAATTAGTATGATAATAGCTAATGTCTGAGTCTCACATTGGAGTTTTGCATCTCCATTCTGGTTAGTCACCATGCATTTGATGGATTTGTTCAAAATTGAAATGCATAGGTAGCATACTACAATAAGAACTCGCAGTACTTGGAACATTTTCCTCAATTGGTACTGCGACTTGACCGTTCAAGCCTTTTTCGTATAAGTAGAGTAGTCTGCATATATTTGTTGTTCTTTGGTTGGAATATCGTGGGGCGCACTCCCGCCATCTGGTAAGTCGTATGTAGTAATAGTATCGGCGAGTTGCATTATTTTGGTATGTAGCCCCATGAACTTTGTATCTGTGGGCTGTGGTGGTGTAGTTGTCACACATATATGTAGTTCCCCAAAGTGTGAAGAGTGATCAACAAAATATTGTCAAGACTCGTCACTTACTATAGGAAACGGTATATACATAAATGTTGTGTTATCCGTCGATACGAGCAACCTCCCTGTTAAGGCCGACGATTGTCATTTGCTCATTGAACTTCGGATGACATTTACAATGTATGATAAAGAAGATTGACGATGTAAGTACATGACATTTGAGGGAGGTAGTGTATATCGAAACTCAAATGTGGTTTGATTGATCGCTAATAAGTGCATTTTTATACATATTTTTACCTCTTCTTGAACCCATTTTATTTGTGAATTTCTTCAAAGCTTATGTGAATTATATCTAATATGTGTTGATTTTATTTCAAGGTGCAATTATTCACAAGTGAAAAATTCTAGGATTTTTGGGGAAGTTTTGAGCAAATCTTGAACCAAGGAATCAATCAAAGAGTATGGAATTGAATGTATTAATTTACTTAAAGAAACAACGTTGTTTTCATGGTCCACGGTATAACAACCGTTTAAAGGATCTCCTTCTCAATTTAATTTCAATTGGAAATTTCGGGCAGCCCACTGAGGGGGAGAGGGCAAATTATTGTGTGGACCATAATTAAATGTACATTTTAATGTATTAAATGTACATTATTTTTGTACTGAATATACATTATTTTTATACTATAAAAATAATGTACATTCAGTACACAAATAATGTATATTCCCTGAATACAATGTACATTATTTTTATATTGAATGTACATTATTTTTATACTGAATATACATTATTTGATAGTATGGTAATGATTGGGGGGAGAGGGAATATTTCTTCACTAATTGCCTCTTCTAATCCTCACGGCCCAGGATGAATAGGCCCAAAACAATTCTGGTGCCCAATTTGGGGGTAAATTTTTATGCGGACAATTATCGACAGAGTTGCTGTAGACCATAAAAAATACATATACTAAAAGTACATTATTTATATACTGAGTGTATATTATTTAATAATATATAAAATATGTACTTTCAGTACTTAAATAATATATTTTATATACACAAATAATGTACTTTTTGTTTATGGTCCACACAATAATAATTACAATGGGAGATAGTTCTTTTCATTTAAATACTTAAGGCCCAAATGAGAATAGTAGCCCGGCATATTTGACTTCCCACTGCGCAAGATAGCAATGCATCTTCTACCACTTAAATTCCCATCGTGATTTGTTATTCATGAATTAATCAATTATAAATAATTATACTATTTTATTTTCTTGTGATTTTTTATTGACTAAAATTATAAGGTAAAATTTACCCAATGCACATTCTTAATGTCTAGGGGTCAAAATGTTCTTTTTTCTTGCCAAAAAAGCTCGAGTTTTATAGAAGTTCGGCAAATGACATCCAACATCACTTTTTGTTGCCAAATAAAAGTAAAATACTTCACCTTCTCTTCTATCAAACGTACTCTCTTTTTTGATGTACTACCAGTCAAATTTTCTGCTACAAATTTGTTTTGTAATAACCTAACTCTTTTACTTAATTGTCTATTTTGTTAACAAATTAAAACTCTTTTTTGTTTTAATGTGTTCTGATTGATTTAACTCTTATGTCGAAGGATATCTTCAACTCGTCCATCTCATATTAGAAAATATAATCTCATAATATGTTATAATGTTAATAAAAATTAATTTGCTCAATCATATAATAATAAGTTATTATAACATAAGGGGTGCTTGGCAAATAGCTGTTAGCAGGTTTGATTAGCTGATAATATAAGCCGACTATAGAAAGATGTTTGGTAAATTAGTTATTAACTAATAACTTATTACATGCAAAATGACTTTTAACGGTATAATTTATTTATTCAAAAAGCTGAACGATTAGATTAATAATTAGGAAATTAAAGGCAAAGCAATTAGTCAAGATCAAGCTAGACTCAAGACTTGTAGTGGTTGAATAACAATGACTATGGAAGCATATATAGGACAATAGAATTGGAATAACCTAATACATTGCATGGACATAGCCTGGGAGTCTCTAGAGGATATGATATTGAAAAGACAATGTCACCTGGATACCCCAAGAAGAAAATGTGGATGCAAACCTATTTTCCAAGTAGAGTCAAGGGGTACCCAAGGTATCACGGGTGAAAAAAGACAAGGACGCCTAGTATAGATGTGATGAAAGCGAGCTACAAGGTCAAATCCATATAAAGGTAGGATGCATTAGGAATAAAGTGTAATTGTATATTTTTACAATGCAAACTGTAAAAAATTAGAAATTTAGAGCCCTCTAATTTTCTTAATACGCTTTGGATTAGATTATGAACTTTTCAGTAACATTTCAAGAATTTCACACTCATGCACCTAATTTAAAAATATTAATAGTCCAAGGACCAAATGTGATACAAATTGAATAGTTATACACTTAATTTGTGTTATAAATTATACTTATTGTAGCCATTATGTTATAACCGTTGTAACGGTCGTATTTAGTATTATTATTAATGTTGTAAGTTATTATATATATGTACTTCCCCTAGTATTGTATTATGTGAATGATGAATAAGATGAATCTCTTGCTTTGTATCCCTTACTTTGTTTTTACCTTTCTCCCTGCAAATTTCCTAATCATGTTTGAGGTAATGGGTTTTACAACATGTTATCAACACGTTCTTTAGGTGAAAGAGAGAGGTAAGCATTCGTTCAAGAATTCAATTTCCAGATTTACCAAATATGGAATCAACAAGTAAGCTTTACCTACTGTTTATTTCTGCATTCGAAATAGCATGTAAATTAAACATTATGATTTACAATGCTATTAATAATATACAATTATCATGAGAATCCATATACTTTTTGCCTTGTGAATATGCATACATATTTATGCCTGAATGCCTTACTATTTTACCCTCATTTAGAAGGGATAATATGTACCATAAGTGTTCTTTAGTTGTAAATGAGCGTAGAATTGCTAAATTTAATGTATCCTTGGTGAATTTATAATTCGCAACAATAAACATGTTTGTTGTTGAAATACAAAGGCTTTACTTAAACTTGAAATAGTAAAGCAATTAAACTGAGTAATTTCCTCGCTGAAGTAGGAAAATGTAAAAATGAATGTCATTAGCTAGGTACTCATTAAGGGGCTATTAAATCAAATTATTATCTCAACCTATGAGTACATGCATAGGCATGAGTAGGATATAATAAATGGGAGAAAAGTTGTAAATAAATACTTAAATAGATGAACCCCGAAATCCTGAAGATTATGCCCTAAATGCTTATGATTGTACTCTTTTCCTTTAACTAAGTTTTTCCCACATATTTTTCTTATGTTAAGGTTTTTAACGACCTGAGGCAATTAAGATTGTCTTCAGGGGAGCAACAACATACACATAAATTATTGGTCCAGAAGACCACCAACTCTTGCAAATCTTGAAGATTAAGCGCGAAAGTTATGGTAGCTTAGTACTCTTTTCCTTTAACTAAGTTTTTTCCACTGGGTTTTCTTAAGTTAAGGTTTTTAATGAGGCAACCAATACAATATATGATTTTACAAATATCATGTACTACTCTTTTCTTTACCTAGGTTTTTCCCACGTGGTTTTCTTAGTGAATTTTTTAACGAGTCATAAAAGTATTTGAATATACCATTCATGTATCCTGGACTCTTTTATTGTCTAGGTTTTGTCTAGGTTTTTCCCACATAGTTTTTCTAGCAAGTTTTTGACGAAGTAAGATCGTGAACAAATAATGTCCAAGGGAGAATGTTATAAATTATACTTATTGTGGCCATTATGTTGTAACCGCTGTAACGGTCGTATTTAGTATTATTATTAATGTTGTAAGTTATTATATATATGTACTTCCCCTAGTATTGTATTATGTGAATGATGAATAAGATGAATCATTTGTCTCCCTTACTTTGTCTTTACCTTTCTCCTTACAAATTCCCTAACCATGTTTGAGCTAATGGGTTTTTACAACAATTTGAAAATTTTAATAGTTAAAGACCAAAATTGATACATGTATTATAGTTGAGAGACTTTTTTTTTTTCCTTTTGAGTACTACTAACTCAAAATTTTAATAGTTAAAGACCAAAATTGATACATGTATTATAGTTGAGGGACTTTTTTTCCTTTTGAGTACTACTAACTCAAGCTTCCACTGAGGCTCGAACCCACTCCCATCATCTGTGTGAGAGTGTAAACCAAGATACCAAATGCCACTAGACCACAAGGTCTTTGGCTATTATAATTGAGGGACTAAAATGATATTTTCTCTAAAAAAAATTATTAATTGCAGGTAGGTTAATACATGTACATAATATGTTAATTACAAATGCATAATATGTTAATTGTAGTAAGTACATAATTTATTTATTGAAGATACATAATATATTAATTAACTTTAAATATATAATGTGAATGTCATTTTAGACCAAGATCTACAATGTAAGGTCGATCATAGTCCATTGTATAATAATAATTGCATATTGGGCCCTCAAATGTGAATTATAAGTAAAATTTATTTATTCAACCAAAAAAAAAAAGCCCAAAAATAAAATAAAGAGTGTTAGTGTGTAACCCTATAAATTAATCCGTTAAATGTGAATTTATCTCCACATTATCCTGTTAAGCTATTCCTCTCAATGTACAATTTGCTATACTCATACTAATTCAACTTGTAATATTACTTCTTCATTTCTTAGATTTTGGAATTAATAACAAAGGTTCCCTCAACCTCATTTTATCTATCCTACTTATTATTGTTCATTGGTCAAGCTAATTCTTTCTTCTTCTTTTCTTTTGAGATGCTAATTCTTTCTTCTTTGCTTATTTCTATTCGTATTTTCTAATAATTTTTAAATTTGATTTTTTGTGTTTCATAGTACTTTTAATGTAGTTTCTAAATATATAAATTTTACATACTACTTCTAAACTTAATATTACGAACAATTAAATCGTACATAACTTCAGTCAAACATTGTTAATCGGACTCGACACATAAAATGGGATGAAGGGAGTATAGTTTATGCCTTAGAAAATGCTATATTTTGGCAATATAATGTTGGCTTTTATATAGAATTATATTGTAGATGGTTTTTGTCTTCACTCATTGGAATTGTATGCATAGTAATAATGGTAATTTTTATAATCTGGGTAGGCACAAATTTTTATTACTCTCCATGTTCCATTTTATCTGTTTTATCTATTATATTTGCTATTTATTGGTAGAGTTATTTCCATTTTTGGTCCTATTATTATTGGAGCATTGCTAATTTTAGTCTACTTTATTAATTTTTGTCACATTGTGACCAGTCTTATTTAGTCCTTGCCACTTTTAGTCCACCGTTAAAATTTTCGTCCAAAATAGGGGTATTTTTGGTCTTTTCATGCTTTGGTCATCTCCTTGATCATTTGTAGTGATTTTCCTTACACATTTTCGTCCATTGAAGAGGTCCGACGAAAGCTATGTGAGCCACATTACAAAGCCATGGTTTTCGCCGGACCTCTTCATTGGATGAAAATCTGTAAGGAAAACCACTACAAATGATCAAGGAGATGACCAAAGCATGAAAAGATCAAAATGCCCCTGTTTTGGACAATTATTTGACGAAAATTTTAACGGTGGACTAAAAGTGACAATGACTAAATAAGACTGGCCGCAATGTGGCAAAAATTAATGAAGTGGACTAAAATTGGCTATGCCTCAATAACAGTAGGACCAAAAATGGAAATGACTCTTATTGGTACAAGTTAAACGAACTCTTTTTTCTTAGTTTGTTTTCTATAATTATTTACATATATAATTTTTGTGTGTTTAATAGTACTTTTAATTTTAGTTTCTAAATATATAAATTTTATATACTAAAATTAACATTATAAAAAATTGAATTAGAAATAACTTCAATCCAGTCTCGTTAATCGAATTGAACTAGATACTAAATATATAAATTTTATATACTAATACTAAACTTAACATTATAAAAAGTTGAATTAGAAATAACTTTAATCATCTAGATACACAAATGAGAGAATGAGTAATAGAGGTGTTAAGTGGGTGGGTTGAAAGACAAGGGTTGAGCCAAGGAAAGATGGTTGTAGGTTTCTTGGGAACGTGGGTTTAGATTAAGCCAGCGCATTTACAACCATCTTTTAATTAACAAATCAAGACTGAAAACCTAGATTAGCTTCCTTAATTCATGGGTTGCCTACTTGCCCACATCATTAATTAATTCTAAGTAATAATAACAATGAAAATAGGTGGAAAATAACACTTTGATTATTCCTTGTTGTTCTTAAAAGGTTGAATCCCAACTCTAAGAGTACGCTCCAACCCGTGATGAGATTTGATCCCGAATCATTGTTCCAACTGATCGAGCTGCCTATGCGGGCCACTTTGATTATTCCTATTTGTGATCATGTATACATTTATTCCATTAATTATTTGTGTGTAAACTTAGATCCTCATTTGTAATTCATAAAGTGGTACATAATTTTGTCATTCCCTTAATTGTTATGAAAGTGTCAACTTTGACCTAAGGGACCAAATATATCACTTTAATAATAAATAATAAATTAAATTTACACTACGACTATATTTGCCATCCAGATAAAAAAAATTCATTTTCCCAATAATAGTAAACAAAGAAAGCATAGGGTAAATATCTACAGAAGTGTGGGCTTGACGTACGTTGAGGAGTCATAGTACCACCTAGGTTGCTTTATTATTCTATTGCATATTGATAGCAGGCACGTGACAGGTTGTCCTTGTGCTGGTTAGCCACGGGTTTTCAGTTGTGTACTGCAATTATATTATATATATATTATAATAATAACAATAACTTAAGTGCCGAAAATGATATTATAGATTGGGTTGTATTTTTTTCGCAGCAGATATCATTTTAGGGTCAAGTAGAATCCTTTTATTAGATTCCAACAAGATTTTATTTGTATCCATATCTTATATGTATAAGATTAGGATCATATCACATGAGAATTAGGCTTTCTGTGCGAACTGTATAACTTTGTAACAACAGTTACACAACTGCACATTATAGGTTGCACAATCGTAAGTGTAAATTAATTACGAAATTGTCACCATATTTTTTTAAGAAAATACTCTACAATGTGTTTTGGTAGTTGTTTTGCAAGTGCACAATCCTTCATTGCAATTTACACAATACAATCAGGTAGTAGCATGCAATTGCATAATCCAGTATTACGAGTTGCGCAAGGTAGTTTTTAGCTCTCACAGAAAGAGTGATTCTCATTTGATCCTGACACACTCTTTATATATGTTAGTTAACAAGCCTGATTTGTTCCGATCTACATGTTATATATTCATATATTAGTAAGAAAAATGTTATTATTACTAGTTAATTAGATAGTGAAATATTATTATAATATTAGGAGTAATGTTAGTTGGGATACAATAGGTAGTGATATGCATGAGCATTATATTATTTTTAAGCACAATAAGAAGCTAAGCAGTTTGATTTTGTGCGGTGCGCTGCGGTTGCATCGATGGCAATGAGATTTGTTTGATATGCATTTGAGTGTGTGCAACTGTACGTGCATGATATGATATGAGATGAGATCATATCATTAACATTTAACATACAGTAAATGATGGGATGCGAAGGCTAGGGTGGGTGACAACGTAAGGGTAGCAGCAGGGGTTGTCGGTTCCGCATGTGTGCCAAATGTCTACGAGGAACCAACCTCGAACAGCATCATATCATCATATATTTGCACTCCCATCCCATCCTAACATCAATTTCTGTGTATACATTAATCTCGAGATACCCGTACACTGTGTGAGCATAAATATAATATAAATATAAATGTGCAGTCCAACTATCAGTTTAGATTTTTAGTTGGATGGAACACATGCTTCAATTCACTTCACTGCACGCACCTATTCCCAACTAATCTTCAATTCTACTTCCTCACTCTCATCTCTTATTTCTTTTGGCTACGTACATTCTCAACAATCAAATTAAAACACCCACCACCTTTACTTTTATTAGGTCCAAATCTACGCCTAATGCGTTATGCTGCATGCTAAAAAACATATAATATATAATTTTAAGTTTAGATAGTTGTCCCACTAGCTCATCAATCTCCAATCTTATTGTCCAGCTCTAGTCAGCCAGGTCCGTGATGAGCCAAATCTGATTGGCTAGGTCAGCAAGATTTCCAAAATGTTTCAATTATTTTCCACTTGTCTATATTAACAAATCTTGAAACACATGACATATATAATGTTTATTAAACAACTAGTTGAGTAGCTAGATTCATCAATATAATCCGTTATATATATATTAACAAATCTTGCAACAAAATACGTCAGGGATTAGTGCTAGGTAATTAACATGCTCGACTAGTGACGTACTCAATAAATGATATATAGAATGATGATCAACTTTTAGTAAGACCAAACTTAGGAATGAAGCACTGCAAGATTGAATTAATTAGTTCAATCTAGTGGTTATTGGTGGGAATTAAATTACTCAAATAAGATAGTTACAAGCTAGACCCTATAATTAAATGTAGCATGAGGTTTTAATAGAACTAGTGTTGGAATCACTGTTGTAAAAATTCCTCGCCTAGGCGTTCGCCTAGGTGGCCGCACGCCTAGCGCCTAACTCGGCCGATTGGGTAGAGTTGGCGGCCGAATTTGGGCGAGTTAACTCGCCAAACTCGGCAGAGTTACCCAAGTTAACTCGAGCGTGACGACCTTATTAATTTTTTTTATTAAATTTATTTATTTATATAAGTAAGAGAAGTAAGATGTATACATAATATATATAATATAATATATGACATACACCCACACACATGCATTATTTTTTTTTTATTTTTATAGGTCACCACCTAGGTATCACTTAGGCGCCGCCTAGACCGCTTAGGCGCTAGGCGCTAGTCTACTGCCCAACTAGCGCCTAGCGCCTACTGAAACCATGGTTGGAACAATGAATGTCGGCCAACCCCCACATTCTAAACGTGGCTAAAGGTTGTATAGAACTATCATAATTAAGACATAGGATGTTTGAATACTTAAAAAAAAGGAAGCACAAAATTGTAATTATTAAGTTCAATTCTTCTTAATCTCTGTCCTCATCTATAAATGTAAGAAGACACAACTCATTTATGTGACTGCAACTCTAACAATCATACGTACAACACGGTATTCTCATATTGAATTCAATCAATTTACTTAGTTTGTAATGTGCAGTGCTAAGTAATTCAATTCCATTTTTCTTATCACTGCTTTATTTTCATCTATTATATCTTTAATTTCATTCCTTTTATTTTTTTTTGAGTGGGTGACTTATTACTTCTATAGGTCCTTGTTAAGTGGGTGTTATGTCGCAGTACTTAGGACGGGGGAGTGAAGCTGCTTGCCCATTTCTCGTAATAGATTTACTCTTGAATAATCTAACCAATTGTCACGTGAACAGTATAAAGTTTGTTCCTATCCCAAAAAAACTATGAAAATGTCATTCTTTCCTATTCCGCAGTATCAGAAAACCAGCAACTCTTTACAGCACAACAAACAAAACTCGTTAGTGTGCAACAGCATTTTATGAATTCTAGGCGGTTTGGTGTCAATAGATTCCCGACATATTATTAGCTAGGAAAAAATACTTGTATTTTGTACGGAGTAATATTTTTGAGATACAACAAAAAATACAGAAGAAAATAAAGGAATAAAACTTGAATCAATTGACATCTTCAAGCATGTACTCACTTTCTATAAGTCTTTAATCTTACTCTACAAGTAACAAGGATACTCGATTAAGACATATGAGGCTATGAGATAAAAGAAGATCTACAGAAATTTCAGGTTGCTCTGTCAAGAATTATTTTTCTATTAAGTTGTGTAATTGAGAACTTTATTCAAAGATATATTCTCAATTGTGTACTGCATATAACACAGGAAAGTATGATAGTGATGAAATTAACTTTTCTATCTCTCAGACTTTTATTAGTGTATTATCTTTAGAAGTTGGTGCCTTTAACCACCATGTAACTTCTCCTGAGAGTTGTAAGATATATATATATATATAAAAGTTCCTAGTATTAATATTGGATATATGTTTTCGCCATCGCGCATATAAAATACTAATAATACATATAAAGAAATATCATTTTTCCTTCTACGAATTATATAGAAAAAACTCTACTCATATTTATTATACAATTTCTAAAATCATAACAAAAGGTGATGATGATTTTTTTTTATTTTATAAATATATACATTTTGTTATCTGTAAAATATTTTTTTGTCAAACATCTTAATTTTAATGTGATACGTACGTGTTTGAGCAATATTTGTAAAGAAAATATTAATTTTTATATCTATAGAAAATATTCATTATTAGGTGGTCTTAGAATATTTTAAATAATTTTTAACCTATTTTTAATCTAAAGAATTTTGTTTAAAGTAAGTATTAGTAGGTTATATGACTACATAAGTTGGAGCTATTCCTTCTTTGTTTTTTTTTTTTTGTTTTTTTTTCATTTTTTTAATTTTCTTTTAAATTAAATTAATATTTTTTAAATACTCATAATTCTTTACAAGGTAACATCTGTTCTATACTTTCTCAAACAGTTTCAGTCCAAAAAATCTAAGTCCATATCACAGATTTTTTTTATATTTCAAATTATATTAATGTTTAATCTAACGTATGTTATTATGAAATGAGTGGAATATTCAAAAAAGTAAATGGTATTAGTTAATTTTTTAAATTAAGTGATTCAAATAATGGGTAATGATGTGAAACGAGGGCAAATTATTATGTGGACCAGGTGGATCCGGATCCAAAATATACCATTTACATATTAAATGTTTACAATTTTATATTGAATGTTCATAATTTAATACTAAATGTTTATAATTCAAATTACAAGGTGAACCCGAGTCCCGGTATAACTACTTGTGAAACCAACAAGCCAATTGTTATTAAAATGAGAACCTACGTTATCAATCTCAACTTTTTTTGTTCAACTTTACACATCTAATTAACAATAGTTATTAGCAATTTAAAAGGAGCAATGTAGGAGCTTTCTAGGGCAATAGGCCAGGGTAGAATCTAGCTTTTACCATACTAGTGGGTGTCTTTTTTTGGGATTTTACTGTGATCGATAAAGCAAACTTTGTTCAGTGTCACAATATAATATAATTAATGTATTTTCTATAGGACATTACTTTTAATTTCTTGTAATTCTTTTCATTATGGGTATTTTTATATTATATTATATTAGCAAAAAAGACAACCATAAACGAGCATATGAGAACGCCAATTTTGCTTCCACTTTCCGGCGGTTTTCGCTCGTCTTTTCGCTTTTGTTTTCACGCTGTCACATGACGGCGAGAAATCTGGGAGTTTTTGGGAACAGTAAGGACTCCTAGGAGCCACAACACTATCATGTATTTGATGTCATAAAATATATAAACTTGGGTCTTTTAATAATTATATTTAAATTTTTAAATTAAATACTCGTTTTGTCTAGTTTTATTTTCTCATTTAAAAATTCAACCGAATCTGACCTCGCTAAGTTGACTTCAACTGTATCATCATCATTCCAATCTCGGCTCACAACATCGTTCAGCCCTCGATGAGGAAGCCATGCATCTTGAAATGCAAATCTAGGCTTTCGTTGATCAATATGTTCATCACACAACTTAATCAAGATGGGCGAATGGTCCGATTGGAACCTCGACAGGTGGATGACCAAAGTATTTTTTTAACATTTTTTGCCACTCCAGATTATAGAGAGCACAGTCCATACGTGCTCCTTTATAAGCTTCATTCGTGATACCTCTCGACCACGTAAGTTAGAGATTGTTTACAGTAGAGTTACGTTAATGCACTAAAAGTCATAATTTTATGTTGATTAGAATAAAATTTGTACCATTTAATATGATTTTATTTTATCAATTTGTAATATAAGTAATTATTTCACACATGGTTAATGTAACGTTTTGCTACACCAAAATAGCATATATTTTTCTTTGAAAAATAATGCAAAACAAGTGCATAGCTGACAATTTGGGTTTTATAATATTGTTACATAATGTATTGTCCAAAAACAGACACTACACTATGGCAGGCTAAGAATAAATATAATTTTACCAAAGATTCTCTATAGTATTTGGCAACTTATACTGGTAATTAATAGAAATATCATCGCATATGCGTGGTGAAATAAAATAAATAAAAAATGGTAAGTTTATTTTATAGTGAGTGAGTGGCCCAAAACATGGTGATTAGCATGAGAGTTGACCTACTCCCAAATTTTGTCGTCTTCCTCGGTATTGCTGATACTGAGGCTTGAACCCACCACCTCCCGAATAAAGGGAAGAGTTTGATGCCACTGGACCACAAGGTCCTTGGCAGATTAACTCTATATTTATTTCTAAACTTTTTACTATTAAAAAAATCAGAAGTCTTTTTGCCAATTTTCATATTTTCACCCATGTATATACACTCAGTGCATAAAAATTCATCATCTCCTCTGATCAGTTAAGCTCTCTCAATGATCCCCAAGTTCCCAATAGAATTTAAACTCCTACACCACCCTCATAAATTTTGTACCTCATATTGTTGTCGATGTTTTTATTTTTTATTTTTATTATTAAATATGCAATTATGATTATATTTTTATGTTTTTTTTTATTTTATTAGATTGCATTATTAATTTTAATATTTTTTGTCAAATGTAGTTCTCAGTCTCTAAATTCTACCCCCAAAATAAGTTGGAATAAATGATTAAATGGACAAATAATCAATTAGTAAATCGTTGATTAAAAGGGTACAGATCATTATTATATTTTTATTTTTTTCAAAGATCAACATATATAAATATAATGTCTTTCGATTGTTACATTTTAAAAAATATTTATTATAAAATGCTTTTGCTAGCAATTAAAAGAACATCCAGGATATCACCTTGACACCTTGTACATACATTAGTTCATATAAATGATGGATCGCATACTTTAATTTGATATCAGAGTCAACCCTATACGAAAGGTCATGAGTTCGAAACTCCACGTCACCCGATAAAAAAAATAGACTATGGTCCACGTGTTGTGCTTAGGCATGGAGCACATGCTTTAATTTTGATAGACTAATGGTACTTCTTTTCATCTTTATTTTTAGAAAGATTAACAAATATAATTACATACTTTGAGAAAAATAACTATAATTCTTGTGTGTTGGTTAGTTGATACTAGTACTTAATGGTAGGTGATGTTTGATTTGATAAGAATGACATCTCTTTGATGAAAACTACACCTACGGAGCGTCGTCCAAAAAGTATAGCTGATGATGTGCTTTCATAATCTAAATGCGGGTACAACTTTTCTTACTAAATACTCCATATTTTATAAAGTGATCAGTGTTATAATTTTTTAAAATATTTATATTTATTAGTTAACTAGAGTAGTTTCAAGTAGTCTAGACTTATTTTATATTATTTTTATTCAATGTTGGTTATAAGTTATAATTGATTTATTATATTTAATGTTAATAGTAAGTATTAATGTTATATATTGATGGGGCCATGGGATCCCAGGGGCCTATTTTATGGAAAAGTATTGGTCCAAGCGATATGTCCATTTTTATTGTCAATAAAAGAATGTAGCATGAAGCAAAATATTAGAGAAAATGTAACTATTAAGATTTGAACTCAAGACCTCAAGACCTCAAGCATTACATCATTAACTCTACAACACCAAACCATTCAAGATCTTGTACATTAAAGGGCAGGAAGCTCCACTTATGCATGGAAGTGCACTGGAAGCAAAGTACTAGGAGGACACATGTGTGGCCAAGAATGAAGGCTGTCACATGGCGTCCATTTGTCAACGATCCGTGAGTCATACAACAGTCATACAATGTGCACTGTATGGCATAACAATGTGCGCTGGAGGAAGAAACAATGTGCACTGTATGGCATAGCAATGTGCACTGAAAGAAGGAACAGTGTGCACTAGAAGGCAAAAAAAATTTTAACTTACACAAAATTACAATAATGCCACCGCATTTTCTTTAAAAAATCTCCAATTTTGACCATTGATCTAGATTCAATCTACAGATATAATTTCATCATTTTTCTCACCTAAGGCAATTATTTCGTATGATCCTATATATATATATATATATATATATATATGCGTATATATATATATATATATGCGGTTGATCACCTTCTACGATGCGGTTGTCCGGTAGATTTAGGTGCATAATTTTTCTTCTTAAGGTGCGTGGTTTGTATGCTTAAGGTGCGTTAGTGTTGAAACTTAAGGTGAGTGAACCTAAAGCTTAAGGTGCATGATTTTCTTTCTTAAGGTGCGTTGTTTTCCTTCTTAAGGTACGCGATTTGCATGTTTAAGGTGCGTGAGTTATTGAAACTTAAGGTGCGCCATTTTAAAACCTTAGATGCGTGGTTTATGTTCTTAATGTGTGTGATTTGTGTACTTAAGGTGCGTCATTGTAATCCTTAAGGTGCATAATCGCATAACCGCATGGGAAACCTTCCCCGCACCTGAACCCTACCCTATATATATATATATATATATATATATATATATATATATATATACGGGTCCAGCTCAAGTGAGAATTACTGATTGGGTGTGAACTTGTGAACTCGTATGCACTGTTGAGATGTGAGATTGGACTACCGAGATCTAAGGAGTTGTGCAATAATATATATTTACCATGTCAAAATCATTATAAACCACAAGATCGAGCAAGATCAACGGTGCACAATGATACACTGATTTACATGTTAACAAAAGTTCTCATTTGAACCGAATTTACACACACACACACACACATACTGGCTTGAGTTCACATGAAAACACCCGCTCACATAAAAATTAAGGACAAATCTTTGCTATAGAAAATAAGTGATCAATGGCTATAATTAAAAGTCAACACCCTAAATTTATGCACATAATCAGCAATCCAATCCCCATCAATATCAATTAAGGAGCAAATGTAACCCCTCGGTTTTTCCGACAAAGTTAAGATTCGAGAATATCGATATAATTTTTTTTTAAGCTATGACATTTAAGAGAAGGCTTCTCGGTGCTCGAAAGAATTTTTTTTAAGATTAGTTATCGATAAGCTGCGAACTACGTACCGGTCACGAACCGAGAAATTTTTAAGGATATAGATTCAGTTCGAATTTTCCTAGCAATTGGATTATTAAGTATCATACGATTAAGCCTGAACTTCTAGTTAGTTCAAGAAAATTTTAAATGGACTGTAAGGGGTAAATTGGTTCGAACTCTGTACCTATATTTCGCGAGATACCGAAAAATTCCCAATTTTGGTGATTTGCGACAGGATTATTTTTAGGATAATTTTGGTATTAGAATTTTTCCGAATTAAGTTATAATCCTCCGAGCATTTATCTGATTTAACCATAAACTGGCCAAATAAGTTGTGATCTTCTTAAGGACTCCATAGGGTATTGACAAGTGGCAACCAAAATCTAGCCAAGATTGGATCATTTAATGTTAGCATTAATGAGGCATGGGAGTGTTGCACTTTGTTACTTGATCTTCAAGACAAAATCTACACTAATCACACTCATCTCTCTCTCACTCTCCCACCCCATTTTCGAACTACACCATTAGGAAGAAGAAGAAAAATTAGTTTGGTCTTCCATTGTGATCAAAGAGCTCCTAAGCATTCTTCCAACCCAAGAGACTAAGTGTAGGTAAGACCTTAGACTTTCTTGGATTAAATCATCTCTAGAACGTAAGTGTTAATGTTTGGTGCATGAAAAATATTGTTATTGTGGTGATATTTTTAGGTTCTTTGAACTCAAAGAAAGGATCTAGCAACTTCTCGGCTTTGAAATCTTCCATCAAGGTAAGGAATCCCTTAAGTTGGTTTAGTCACTTGAAGGTGAACAAATGCTAGTAAATTATGTGACTAGGAATTTTATGCGAAAATTATGTGTTAAGTTTGTGGATCTACTAGTTGACTCAAGAAACCACACTTTGGATTTTTGGTAATTTTTGTATACATGTTCATAGCTAATTTATGCTTGTATATGTTGTATTTATGCCCATATAGGCTTATACTTGTGAAAATATTGAAAAAAGGAATCAAGTTAGTCTCTGGCAGTAACTTCCGAGATTTATTGGGAAAAATTGGTAAGGTATTTTGATCCTATTTTTTTTAGGCATGTAGTTCTATAAGTGTAGAACCCGCATATAAAATTTCATAATGATCGGAGTAGTATAAGTACGGTTTTCGAATTTTTTTCCAAAACTGGTCCAGAGAGAAAAATATTCTGGACAGCACACTGCCAAGGGCAAAAAGGGAATTTTCTGTGTTTATTCGTGGATCAAAATGACCAAAACTTTTTATGGACATCAAGTACTATAAGTTGGGGTTCTACCACAAAAATTTCAAGTGAGAAAGAGTTCGGGAACTATTTTTACCGGCTCAATCTTTCGGACTGCGCCGACTGAAATTTCTGGCAGATTTGGGTGGACGCGGGCAGGGGCGCGCGTCCGCTGCGCGTCCGTGGGCGCCCAGTTTCGGCGTCGCGCGCTGAACCAGCGGACGTGCGTCCGCTGGTGCGGCCAGCCGCGAGTCCGCACGACGCGGACTCGTTTTCGACATGTTTTTGACCCGGTTTTTCCCCGATGTTTTTAACCCTGAGTGTTGCGATGTTTTGAAAGCCTACGGGCATCCGGGTGAATTTTTGAAGGCCCAAATATTATTTTTGTGCATTATATTTATTAACTTGGAAAGTACTTGTGTTTTGAAAATTATTGTGTCTCCTGTACTCGAATTTTCATAACGAGACTAACACTAACCAAAGTGTGTATTTTGGGGAAATATATTTGATCAAGTGTGATGGTTATGGAGTCGTGTGATAATAATGAATGGTGAGGGAGTCTGTATGATTAATCTATACTGCAGAGCAAAGTTTCTTCGCTGAGTAAATGGTGAGGGGTCTGTATGATTAATCTATACTGCAGAGCGAAGTCTATTCGCTGAGTGAATGGTGAGATTTTGTATGATTGATTCATACTGCAGAGCGAAGTCTATTCGCTGAGTGATGTGTGAGATTTTGTATGATTGATTTATACTGCAGAGCGAAGTCTATTCGCTAAGTGATGTGTGAGATTCTGTATGATTGATTCATACTGCAGAGCGAAGTCTATTCGCTGAGTGATGTGTGAGATTTCGTATGATTGATTCATACTGCAGAGCGAAGTCTATTCGCTGAGTGGAGTTGTGAGAACTAACTGTCGGGTGTATCGAACAGTAATATGGGTGTTGTGTTCTCACGTGTGAATTAATGGTCGTGTTATGTGCCGAAGTTACTTATATAATGTGGTATTGCTTGTTGTTAGAATAATTGCAAGTAGACTGCGACTGTTGGGCAACGTTATTCTTACCCTATTTATTATTAATTGTTGTTTTTTTAAAAAAAAACCTTTGTTTACTTTCGAGTGACAATGGATGTCCTTACTTAGCCGTCGCGCTAACTACACTTCATTGTGTCCTTTACTAGCGTGGGTCTAGCGTGGGCCCCTGTGGCCGATGAGCTCGGAATAGGATGGGAGTCGAGGTTGAAGACTACTCTATCCTAGAATAGACACCCTGGAAGAATTATTTCCATATGTATTAAGTTGGAACATTGACGTGGTTATTCGATGTTGTAAGTTTAGCCTTAGCGTTTGGGTATAGGAGAGATACCTAAGCGTGGCGGTAACACCCAGTTTTCTGCTGGTTAGACGCTTCCGCAATGTATTGTATTATTAGGGATTTTGTAATAAATCCAAGTGGTGAAAATTGGGGTGTTACAGCAAATTAGTCCAAGCAAAAATAGGAGTTTTTATATTATTAAATTCTTTCATTTAAATAATAAATTATTGTTATTATTATTAAATATGAGAAAATCTTATTGTTTTGTTAATGTTTGATGCTTTAATTTAGCTAGACAAAATATTGTGTTGTGTTGTGCTCTAGGAGACTGTGTGTACCCATGCACAAAATATTGTGCACCATACAATGTCGCCAGAATCGTATGCACACACACCACACGCCACACTCATACATTACACTGTGCATACTCTAAAATTGCACTATGCACACGTTGACATTGAAATTAATGCACACATACACATCATGCACCACTACATGTAAATGCGCACGCATATGTGCTATAGTGCACACACACATCACATGAACGCAAAATGCGCACTAGTTTACGACGAGGTGCACAGATGCGACAAAAACTCAGCAACGAGGAATGATTGTGCAAATGCACATTGGTACATTGTCCATGAAAATTATGCATATGTCAATCACAAATATAAACAATTTTATACTCAAACGATAGACAATTAAGCAACGCAAAATGAACTTGACTTCATGGTTGAATAAAAGAAATGTGTAAGAAGAAAAATTCAAAGCAATATGGATAAAGAACTCCATAAGAAGAAGGAGAATACATCAAGAAGGAAATCTAAACCTACCATAAATTCCTCCTCTAAAACAATGCATAATAGTCTTATAAAATACTAAACATATTTAAAACAAGCATGAATATCCCAAATTACCCGTTTGAAAAATTATCAAAATTAAAAAATAAAATAAAAATGATAAAATTACAGGCTTTACAGCCACATAAACTAAACACATCCTTAGACTTGATAAGCACTTTAGGCCTTAGATTTAGTAATATTTTCTTATAAATTTAAATGATGGATTATTGTTGTTGTTGTTGTTATTATTTAAGATAGGATTTAGGAATCAACCAGCTAGCTAGGTTGGCTAAGCTGGGAGAAAAGATGCAAGAGAGTAATTGTTGTCTTACCCATTGTCACCACTCACAAGCGTTCATATTCTCCACCAATTCTTAGCACTCTCTTATTCCTTCAACGATTGATCTTGAAATGTCATGAGCCACAGACAAAAATACACTTAGGCCAAAAAGGGACATTTCAATATGATAATAAGACCAAGTGTCCGGAAAATTGCATTATATTGAATTTGTCCCATGCCCATGCTACAACCACGACTACAATCTTTTTTTATTTTATACAAAGCCTAGCTACCTACCAAATTATATTGTGTTGCAAAGAACCCAAAGTGCACGCTGGATTTCAACTTATAATTAAAATACTGATTTTTGTCTTTATTTATTTATTAGTATAATTGTTCATGTTCTAACATAATCAGGATATATACCACTCTAGGGTGAGTGTTTTAAGAAGAGAAGAAGAATGAACCAAAAGAAAAATTAAAATTAAAATAGAGTTAATTTTATTTTTGGTCTTAAATTTGTCGGAGTCAATTCACTTTTAGTTTTTCTTTTCTTTTATGAGAACATACCCTTTGGTCTAAATAGTTCAATGGCCTATGATAAAGATTAATACATCTATGTATTCAAGTGTATAGTAATGTAAAGTACAGGGGAGAATTTAGCCCAAGAAAACCCTTTTATTCATCTATCCCTTTATTCATTGTTCTTCCATCAATGTAGAGAGAAGGGAGAGAATCATAGAGAGAAAGAGAGAGCCCCCTCCCCCAAGTCCCTTAAAGTGAAGGGCCAAGGCCCTTATATAGGCCCACCGTATATTACACCGAACATACGTATAGCTAGTCTTCGTAGGGCGGTATACACGGGGTATATTCCCTATCAGCCTATTTGTACATTTTTCCTATATTTATTATTTGAAAGTTCATTTTTAATGTACTGTAAGTGTATTTTTAGTAAAATGAACATATAGTATATTAAAACGGAAGTTTAAATAGACTAAAATTAAAAAATATAATGAAAATTTATTAACGTTCCACAAATATAATTTTCCCTAATTAGACAGTGTGGGCTAAGTAAAACTATAATGTGTCTAAAAAAAGTTTCAAAAGGGTAATTTAAGTGTCAATTTTTCAACATGTATACTTTTCAGTAATCGCCAATGATCTTGTAGTTTAGTGGTACGAAGTGACTCTCTTAGGGTAACTCTTTGTGATTCAATATGTTGACAAAGTAATTATTAACAGATACATTTAGAGATGCATTGATGTATTAATTAAATTATTATAAGATATAAATGTTTCTTTTTTTTTTTTTTACCAATAAAAGCTTTTGGAAGAGTGATGAGGGATGCACGAGAGATTGAAGATAGTGACAGGTCCTTGAACCGACGAGACACGATTCTCTTTCCCTATGAATGCAAGTACACGTCTCTGTTGTTAGAAGCTTCATAGGAGTTGGAGAATTAACTTTCTACTTTTAGCCTCATTTCAACATTAGGCCGCTCCATCTTATTGGCTACACTCCAATACATAAATCAATACCCAAGTTAAAATTAGGGATGACAGTTTTGATCCGCCTCATGATATCTACCAGAATTCATTCAGTATGAGTCAAGATTTTTTTTTTGTGTGATAGTGAAAGGGTGATAGGTTATGGTGAGTTTTAAAATGGTAAATTTGTGGTGGGTCGAATTAGATTCAGATTTTATGTACAAAACATGCCTAGAAACTCAACTGACCTTCTCTCTCTATATATATATATATATACATACATACATACATACATACATATATATATATATATATATATATATTACTAGTATATAATTATTTATATAAATTTTTATAACTTCGTGTAACTTTTTACTATTATATTTAAACTACAAAATTTATTTTTAAAAATTAATAATTTAGTTATTATATTTAAATACTTTTATTATTTTATGTTTTAGTATACATAATAAATTTTATTATGTGTAAGTAATTTAAATATTAGTTTTTGAAAAAAAAAATTGATAAATGGTGAGTACCCGTAGTTGGCACCCGCACCTGGTGGGGTGGGTGAGTTTTGAAAAAGTTTACCCAATGCTGGTTGGAGGTGTGGTGGGTGGAGAAAATATATATAAGGTGGGTTGTATGAGACGTGTTTGGTCGGGTAAATATGGAAAATGTAATATTTATACTGAAAAATATAATACTAATTAACAATAAATGTTTGTACTTATAAAGGAATGTGTAATACTTTTGAGAACAAATGTAATACTTTTAGCATTTTGATATAAAAGTATTGCATTTTTTTTATCAAAAAGATTACATTTTCCTTAGGCCAACCCCAATAGTTAAACTTTGGTGTAGTTTTTGAGGAGTGTGATTAGGAAAGAAAAAATGAGGTAGAGGAAAAAAAGAAAAGTAAAAAATAAAACAATGAATAAAATTGGAAAAAAAATTTTAAAAATGAAAGTATTTACGTGCCCGCTGGGCGCGCATGGAGATGCGCTGCAATCAGAGAGCAAACAGAGATAGGACACGCAATTTCTGCAAAACACCCTTCCTTGCAGGGAGTCCTCTCTTTTTCTCTCTCTCCATTCTCACTCATCTAACTCATCCCACTTTTCTTAAATTTTGTGCCAAACACCCACTAATAGAGAAGGTTATAATGTTGACAATTGTTTATTACTTATAATTAAGGAAAAATGCAATACTTTTAAATCAAAATGTAAAAGAATTACATTTTTCTTCAAAATTATTACACTTTCTCAAGTAATAAACATTATATTCCTTATTAATATTACATTTTCCTGTATAAGTATTATATATTTGATATTAACTCGGCCTATCTAACGAACAATGATCCGTGATATAGTCTCACACAAGTTTTTACCGTAGTTTAATTATAGTAATGTTGAAGTATTATTATTTTAATTACATTTCAGATTCATTTGACAATATATGTTTGATAAGAGTAAATATACAGTTATCCGGAATACAGGTCGAATCATATTCGGGTCCTTGTATAAACCGCTTGTTAGTCTAAGTAATAAGCTCGGTATCCGACGTGAGGTCAGAGAATCTCGAGCTAATGAGTAGAAGGTGAAAATGTCCAAAATCCTTCATCCTAGCCATAAATGCGGTATTTATAGAGAGGGAAAGGGGACACATGTCGGGCTCTCGGCATGACCGACGCATATTGCGCATGCAGTTGGCAAGCTCGGGTACAACGCCTCAATAGACACGTGTGCCTAGATTCCTAATTGCCCACTAAGATAGGGTTGGATTAAGGCCTGAAATCTAGATCTAAATCTTCAAGTAGTCCTGCTCGGGATGATTGTCACAACTTGAACTGGTCAGGGTCGGTCCTAAGCAGCGAAGTGCTACTGCAGTCTCTAGTTAGCTCAGTTATCGCATTTAGGTTAGGAAGGTCGAGATTTTGATCGGTCAAGGTCAGGAATGAATCCTCCTGGTGACCTGACCGGATACTGAGCATGTGTATGGTACGTAGAGCGAGGTATACTCGAGAAAAATTCCCTATCAATGTTATTGTATGACTCTTGATTTTTGTTTCATTTTTCACACGCAGTAGTTTCATTATGGCAACGCTAAAGTATCATTTTAATTATGCTATACTTTCATTTGATAATATACGTTATTGAATGATCTATGTTTTTTAGTTTCATTTTCAACACACTAGTTTCATTATAACAACACTGAAGTATCATTTTAATTCTACTATAATTTCATTTGACGACTATGGTCCACACTGCGTTGTGTAGACTATGATCCATAACAACTGTGACTCAGGTACATGCCTATTTAACATTATATGAATTTAGTTACTAATATTTTATTAACTTGGAGGACAAACATAGTTTTGTACTTAAGAGGCAATATTATTAAGGTTCTAATGCGAGTATAAAATATATTTTTGTAATCATATGTATTAATAGACATTTTATTACAAGTTGATATATTATGTTTGAGAAAAAATTTCTCTCTACTTTACAATTTTTTTTTTTTTTAAAAAATCATCATCTAAACAATCTTATCATGAAAAAAATTAATATTTCATCATTAATGATAATTTGCAACATGAAGAGTTTATATATAATGACAATTGTACATTATAACTTCATCACATAATTCTTTAATTACTCTTCAAATATTAGTAAGCCTATTATAAATATGTCATTGTCAACAAAAAATAAGTTAAGTTTATCAATTCATCTATAATCATCAAAATCACATCAAGAAGACTAAATTTTATTTTAATATGAAAATATTAGGATATGATTTTTGCGTCCGATTATAAAAATCTACCTAAATATTTATTTGTACTATTACTTTTAATAACAATTAAAAATATTAATTTTGATTATATTTTTAAAAATAATTATTTTTATTTTATATTAATTAACTTTCATATTTAACTCTATATAGAGAGAGTAATTAATGGGGAAGGGCTCATTCAAATTTCAAATTAAAATGAGGAGGCGGTCAGTTAATTACTCCAAATTAATGAATGTAAATCTGAGTCGTGGCAATAAATTGTCAAAGATTCGAAACTGAAATGAAGGTCGAATTCTTAAATTTAAAATGGAATAAGATGTAATGAAGGCAAAGTATTGCTTAAGATATTCGGATTGCTCTTCAATGTTGGGGTTTACTTTACCTTTGCATTTAATGCCATTTCACTCATATCTAACCTTTCTTTATTGTTGTCTTAGTGATTTAATGAGCCCCCTTTTTTTTCTTTTTTCTTTTTTTTCTTTTTTTTTAAATTTCGCTTGCTTCTGTGCCGACACTAGCACAGTTCTTCTTCTTTTCTTTTTCCTTTTTTTTTTCTTTTAAAAAATATAATAAAAATATTAATTTTTTTTTTTGGTGATGAGAGAACCTCATAAGTCATAATTACTTTTCGAGAGTCTGTACTGTAAACTCCACATTCTAATCTTAGTTGGCTTACATTGCTCATAGCTTACTAGCTCAAATCAAAAAGACTAATAAATCATTCTGTATGAGTCGAACTTGTAATCTTGTGATTACTAAATTAACAACCTTACAATTTTGTTGGGTTGTCCCTGCAAATACCAATTTTATCATTGTAGTCCATTGCATCATTTATAGTCAACATTTTAATACGGGGTAATTTAATTTCAATCAATTTGATTTTTCCAGTAAGAAACCACCAATTATATATATCATATCTTTTGCCTTGATGTATTCATGGAAGTGGCAAAAGATGAAGCAAATTAACTATATGCTAGGATTTGATTGAATATAAGAAATAAAATAGGTCGAAACAAATTATTAAAATTTTAATAAACAATAAAAAAGGCAATTACTATATGATGAAGTATTTGTCAACTTAGCAATGTCTAGTTAAACAAGACTACGATAATGGAGTCCTAATCTGTCCTATATATTCAACTGAGTATAAGGAGCCAATGAGGCAGTCTATGTAGTGGCCGGTAGAATTAGATATATATAGTTTTTTTTACCCCCCTCCCCCCATCTTTTTTTATCCAAAAGTACGGGTAATAATCAAACTTCGTTATCTTAAGCTATATAAGTCATTTTTCACCTACTCAACTATTTTTTTCCGAGATATGAGCATAAAAAAAAATGTTGCACTATGCACTAGAAAAGTAGTTACGCTTGCAGGTAGAGGATAATGCTAAGTTGTTACAGGATCACTGCTACATTATTAGTTGGGCATAGACTAAATAGAGTCTGGACAAAAAAAGCATTACAAAAAGAGGAATGGGATGATGATATTAACGACCGTTAGTAAGAGGACTAACGGCATTTTCCTTGCACGGACTCGGTGGTAGGCTGCTCCTCCCGGAAGCAACAAGCCGTTGCACGAAGCCTCCTATTCGCTGTCCGTTTGTTTCCGTCAATAACCGCTTGCCGCCAAACGGCAACGATTCCACTCCTCTCTCTCCCAACACGTCCTCCACTTTCTCTCCCAGTCCACTCGCAAGGCCATTTGCCTGATTTCATCAAAAAATTAAAAATAAAATTACTAATGATTACCAGCAATTTGAGAAAGTAGCTACGAACAGATACTACATTGTAACGGAGTTAATAGTACTCAAAAAAAAAAAAAAACAGCAATTACTAATTCTCTTTTTTTTGTAAAAAAGAAAAAAAAAAGATAAAGGAATTATGTTGTCCATACCTGGATTCTCACGTAACCGTTGGGGTTCCAAGTGAAGGCGTTGCCAAGCATTTGATCGACGGTTTCGGAAACGCCGTCAAGGACAATGCCTACAACGGACGCTGTAGAGCAATAGTCGTTGTTACGGAGTTTAGAGTTTGGCGAAGCGGAAAACGAACCGTTACCTAGAGAGAGAACCAAAAGGTCATCCACGCCTGTTACGGACGGAAAATCTCGCTTGTTGTGCAAAACGTGAGTAACGGCGGCGGCGGTTGGGTTGTTCATGACAAGTCCGCCGTCTACGGCCAGACAAAAGGTTTTTCCGTCGACGGACTTGAGTGGAAACGGCTTGAAAATGGACGGATTAGCTGACGTGGCGCGGCACACTTTCCAGAGCTCGAAGTCAAAGCTCGCGGACTCCGAGGCGTCGGCACGGGAGAAAACGAACGGCGCTGAGCTGTTCAGGTCAAAGCAAGGGACGAGAAGCGGCTTGCACGTGTCCTTCAACGTCAAAACCGTTCCGTCCTCTCTCCTCAAAGCCTCCTTCAACACCTTATCCATACTCTTTCCCGAAAATTTCCGCCGCCTGCCAAAAACGCCGACGTGCTTCTTTTTGAACAGCTCCGCCTGCTTCTCTCTCACGAACGCGAAGGCTTCCTTTGCCGTATACAAAGGACGGCCGTTTCCTCCGTCGGCAGTCAACATTGTGGCGAAGATAGCACCTATTCCAGTACCGGCGATAACATCGAAGAAGTCGGCAATCCGAGCATTAGGATCGCCGGTTTTCGCGCAGATCTGATCCTCTAGATGGATCAAAGCAGCAGCGGAAACAATGCCGGTAGTTCCTCCGCCGTCGATGCAAAGAACACGCGTTTTCCTTCCTTCGCAGTGGTAAAGCCATTTCTGCTCGAGCTTAGAGAAAATCTCCTGCGTCATCTTACTCAGCTCCGACTCCATCATCCCTACCTTCAACACAACTTCAGAGAGAGAAAAGAGAAAAAAAAAAAAAGCAAATACAAAAGACAATCTCAAATCTCAAATCTCAAGGCGAGTGTTAAATCAGTGAATGTTGTTGAAGGCTACGAAGTGTGAGTGTGTATAGAGAGGCATAGAGCATGGACTGGACTACAATAGGGTGGTGCCGTACTGAAAGAAAATCCGTGAAACATGAAAAGCCCTCACGCTTTATTTCTGAGAGGCATTTATGGCTCTTAGTTGTTTCTCTCTGTAACAGTCTCTCTCTCTCTCTCTCTCTCTACAGGATGCACACACTCACAGTAACAGCATTCTCTTTCTCTCTCTAACAGTCACACACAGAGTGTGTTGGAGAAGGTACAGAGAGACACTGAAGAAAAGAGCACTGGTGCGTTATATATAGTTGTGTATATATATTTACACACGCGCAGATTCTTTTGTTTTAATTTTTTTATGTTCCGCACCCGGAGCCTCAGATGTTCAGTTTACGATGTTGGTTGTAGATTATTACGGTGTACTATACAGTACTCTATTTTTTTTCTTTTTAGATTTCCTTTTGTTTTTTTTTTTTAACTTATGTGTATTTGTTTATTTAATACTGTACTATATTGCTACTACGTGCTCAGTTATTACGGTGTAGTGGTGTACTATACCTGTAGTTTTAAGAGCGCGTTAGGTAAGCAAAATAAGTTATCCTATACTCCTTTTTTTTTTATCACTTCACAAAAGTGTTTGTTAAAATATGGAGTAACTTTAAGAAACCTGAACTATTATTTTTTTTCCCAAAATGTATTAATAGTAGCAATTAAGAAGTTACAAGCTGAGAATATATTTGGTGTAAGTGTACAAATAATACACATTTTAACACATTATTATTGGCTAATAATTTCACAAACAATATTAGCTTGCTAGTTGCAGTTTTGTGTTATTTTTAGTTTGCCATTTGTTCTTGCATCAGAAGTTGTTGTGCCTGAGACAGTGCGGAATTCGTTTGGACGGATCTGACGACAAAATTCTACTCCGTATTAGATTACAAAGTCTTCAGGCAACAAGTTTAAATTGAGTGTGTCACCGGAGTGCAACCTACTTTCAGAATTCAAGAATCCTATTCTTTCCTCTATATAAAGTGATGTGAAACATTCAAGCATACAATAATTCTAGTATTCTACACATAAATTCTTCTACAAATCCTGATTAGCTACACTCTTGAATTAATCTGCTCAATCATCAACTACAACATGGAATTGTTCAAAAGGCGATCAAGTGTTATAAATTGAACGGGATGTATATTCCATAGAGGCGTGGTGTCTTCTATTGGTTAGAAAAGTGAGAACCTGTTGGAACGTTGATTCCAAAAATTCTATCAACTCAGAAGATGATGAAGATTGGGTTTGGTATGAATGATTAGACCATAATGTGTATGAAAAATCAATTCAACCGTTTGTAATCTTTGTGATTATCTAGTGGAGTTGGATTTCACTTTTGAGTGGCCTCGCAAACGTAGGAGAACTTTTCTCTAAACTGCGTGAACATATCGCGCGTTCCTGGTTCTTTTATTTTATTTATCTGCTTTTATTTTTCCTATTCTATTCATCTCTATGTCTGACACAAGTCATAATCCAGATAATTAATTTTTCTAAAATTAAGTAGGAACCAACTAAGTTTCTTCCATTCAAGACTTACGAACTTTCATTTGGTATCAGAGCTAGTGGACATAATTTGTTAGTCCAGCATTCTAGGTGTTTTCGTGTTTCTTGACCTCAAGATCGACATCAATTGCGTACTGTGTGTTCTGCCTTACCTGTGTTTAAGTGTTTTAGGATGGACAAAATCTTGAGACCATCTGAGCTAACAGAGCCTAACTATGCTTGCTGGAATGCTCGCACTAAAATCCATCTCAAGGCACAAGGAGAAAGAATATGGAGGTCTATGTTAATTGGATGGGAGCATCCAACCAATGCTGGTACAGTTAAAGGTGATCCACCTATGCCAAAACCTGAAATTGAATGGTCAAAAGCTTAAATTACATTAGCTAACTACAACAACAAAGCATTGGATACAATTTTCTCATTGATGCATGAAGATCAATTCACACTTATTGTTGGCTGTAACTCTACAAAAGATGCGTGGAAAATATTGGAAACCACGTATGAAAGAACAAATTATGTAAAAAAAAATCCAAATTACAGTTGGTTCAAACTTATTTTGAACAACTCGGGATGAAGGAGGAAGAAACCATATTAGAGTTTTATGCATGGGTTAAGGAACTTGCAAATCGGGCTACAGTCCTTGGTGAACCATTCCCCCAATCAAAACTGGTAAAGAAAATTCTCAGGTACTTGCCTCAAAGTTTCTGAATGAAAGTAACGGCAATTCAAAATTGTCATCTATTTTATGCTTTAATGTTGTACTTCAAAATTGATAAGTCCTATAAATCGTCTAAGTATATATCAAACTTCAAATATATGTGATGATAACTTAATAGAAAAATTGTCAAAATTTGTTTTAAAAAAGACATGTTATTTGAAAATCAATCATATAATGAAAGTATAGGTTTTGGTATCATAAAAAATGGGAAGAAATTATTATGAATAATGTAATATATTTTTATGATAACAAATGTACTGAGAAATTAGGACCAACCAACTTTTATTTTTAGACTTAGGATTTTTTGTTCATATATACTTCACGAAAGTCTTCGATAGGGTCAAACTATACCACTTGAAAAGTTAATATCCATACAATGGTGCACTATACTCAACATTACTACTTGGAGAGTAAATAACTAGACAATAAAATATTTGAAACATTCAAGATTCTGAAGAGTTCAAGACTAGGAAACCTGAAAGAGTTAAAGATCAGAAGATTCGAAGAGTACAAGACTCGGAGAGTTGATTTGGTTGAATTATCAATGGTTGATGAATTTTCAAAACTCGGATACTGGTAGTTGTCCATGAAGCTAAGTGCAATGAGATCAGAAAGTAGTCAAGGTCATGAGAAGTTCAAATTTGACAAGTGGCTTTTTACCATTTTGATTATCAAGTGACATTCGGCACAATCCCAGTAATGTGTTTAAAACATTCCAAGTTGTATAGTGCTCAAAAAGAATGTTGCCAAGGTTTCAAAAATTACCTAGGTACATTTATTGAGATAATTAAATTATCCAATTTTGGCTAAGAGATGTTGTCTTCTTTTAACACATCTTTCCTCTACAGAAAACTCACAATTTACCTGCTGATAGTGTTCACAAATATGAACGTGTTATACTTTCTATGCCTAGCATTGCAGATGAATCTGATGAGCCAGAAGAAGCAAAAGGCCTAGAACTGAGAAAAGTTTTAGCTCTGACTTCATAACCTGTCTGACTAAGATGAAAGATATAAATGAACTGTATGATCAGTTGGTATGTTAGTTGGTGTTAGAAGAAGAGCCAAAAACCTTTGAAGATGCTATGTGCTCAGTTGACTCCACTTTATGGAAATAAGCAATCCAAAGTGAGTTGGACTCCATCAAGTCCAACCACACTTGGAAACTGGTAGAATTACCTAAAGGGTGTAAACCCATAGGTTGAAAATGGATCTTCAAAAGGAAATTGAGACCAGATGAGTCCACAAAAAGATTCAAAACCCAGAGATTTGGTGAAAATTACTTTTATACGTATTCAACTGTAACAAAAAATCTCAAACATTCGTGTTCTGTTTGCTTTAGCATCCACGCACAGGTTGATAGTTCATCAAATGGATGTTAAAACGGCGTTCCTGAACGGTGATCTAAAAGAAGAGATCTACATGGAACAACCTCATGTATGTGTTGCTCCAGATCAGGAAGAAAAGGTATGCAGACTACAAAAATCTCTATATGATCTAAAACAAGCCCCTAAACAGTGGTATGAAAAGTTTCATAACAGTATAATAGACCTGGGATACACTACTAACAGGTCAGATGTATGCTTGTATACCAAAGATATTGAATCGAATGTTGTGATTATATGTCTTTATGTAGATGACATGCTGATTTTCAGTTATAACATAAAAACTATTAATGAGACCAAAAGGGTACTATGTGCTAAGTTTGACATAAAGGATCTGGGTGAAGTCGATGTTATACTCGGAGTAAAGGTTCTCAAAATCGACAAAGGTTATCTGTTGTCACAAAGCCATTATGTAGAAAAACTGTAAAAGAGATTTAATAGTTTTGATGTAACCCCGGCTAAAACCCCTTATGATCCAAGTGTCAAATTATCAAAAACCATGAGAGAAAGTGTGTCTCAAGAGGAATATGCAAAAATAATTGAGAGTCTAATGTTCTCGATGAACTATACTAGACCCGATATTGCATTTGCAGTAAACAAGCTCAGTTGATATACACACAACTCGAGTAGTTCCCACTAGATTGCACTGAAACGAGTGCTAAGGTACTTGAGGGGTACCATGGACTAGGGACTTGACTACTCAAGATTCCTAATAGTGATGGAAGATTTTTGTGATGCAAACTGGTAAATAACAATGAAGATGTCAGCTTAACAAGTGGATATGTATTCACTATGTGTGGGGCTACTATACCGTGGAAGTTGACTAAACAGTCGTGTATTGCTAGATCGACTATGGAAGAAAAGTTCATAGTCCTAGATCTAGCTAGCCAAGAGGCTGAGTAGCTAAGAATATTTTTGGCAAACGTGCCATTGTGAGGCGTCCAACACCTACTGTACCTATACATTGTGATTCCCAAACTGGCATTTGTGTTGCAAAAAATAGTGTTTATAATGAAATGAGAAAACACATAAGAGTCAAACATGAGTCTGTAAGGCAGTTACTATTAAACGGGGTTATCACAATGGAATTTGTGAGGTCTGAGAGGAATATTGCAGATCCTCTCACAAAAGGCTTAAATCGAAAAGTCATCCTTGAAACATCAAGGGAGATGGGCTTAATTAAAACCAATGAGGTAAGAAATTCATGATGGATCCCACTCCGCTAGTCAAACGAAGTCATGGAAAGACTTACACTAAAAGTTGTGGTACCAAGTAACCATGAATTACTTTGTAGCCCTTTGTGGATGGTCTATACTGAGATAGACCTGATAGAGTAAAAGTCTATATAGAGATTGACACAACAAGGGTTTAAGAATAAGTCAAGAATTTGACTGTGCAGAACCTTCAAAATTAGAGTTGACGTGAACACTTGAGTTTAAAATTTTACTAATCTAAGAGTTCAAGAGTCTTCTCACTCTCAAGGAAAGAAATTACTCAGTGGTTTCACATGTCAGTTCAAGCCATTGGCACTAATATTAAAATCAGCTCTTGTACTTCGCTTAGACGTTCTTCTATTATCGCCTTTCTTCTTAACTATGTGGGGGATTGTTGGGTAACAGTAAATTAAGGAAAAAAGGCTTTTCGCCTCCATAATTTCCACCTAATTTTGTAGATCACCGTGTGACCACCTTGAAGCAGCAGCTGCTGTAACGTGTTCATCACTCCCTTTCTATTTGCTATTCGCGCGCACAATTGTGGCTAGTAAATGGAGGAGTTGCTATGTTCATTACTATAAATAGCAACTCTTCTAGTCT
Organism: Ipomoea triloba; assembly: GCF_003576645.1. Classification (NCBI taxonomy): domain Eukaryota; kingdom Viridiplantae; phylum Streptophyta; class Magnoliopsida; order Solanales; family Convolvulaceae; genus Ipomoea; species Ipomoea triloba. Next base: position 24,537,933 of record NC_044922.1, read on the forward strand.
TGAAATACTCGAACAACATACATCACTTCTTCTTCTTCTTTGATACACGCATAACGTCTGAGCATAATCCTTCTAGTTCAGTTTTGTGTTTGTCTGTCGAAAGCTTACGATGCCCTAGTCGTATAATGTTTTTAAGGCAGTGTAGCAAATAAACACGTCACAGAATAATTAGTCTTTCTTCGCACTCAAAACAAATCCCAGCCTATATTCAAAGTACTGTTGTACGACATTGCTTATCTTTCCAATTCATTCACACATATTTTATAACATGCTTCAATTCAACCAGCAATCAGCTTGAATTGATCATCTTCTAATAAACCCATAATGGTATTGATGGCCTTATTGTTGTAATCAGTAATGGTGATTTGTGCATCAAACTATTATTCCTCTATAATTAATTCAGATGTTCCATTTACATTTATTATGGTAATGTTTCTATCTTGTCACAATAGATTGCCAAACTCACTTTCTTTGAGCATGAAGATAGACCTTAGTATGAGCCATCTAATAGGCATAATTAGTGCCCACTAACTGTGGAGATTTTATTCCACCATCCATTCTAAAACAAAATCAAGAAGCTAACTGTCATCAACTAAGAATTCCAAGTTTAGTATTCATAGGATTAAGTAGTTTAACATATGATCTACTAGCAACTTAAGCCAACTCTGATTTGATACCAACAGAAATTTCTCTTAACATTGTGAAATGCTCAAAATTAGAAATTAAATCACCTTAAAAATATGAATATACGTAGTGTACCAAATTGTGTTGTTCCAATAACTGAAGCAATCAAGTAGGTGTGCAGTAAAGTAATAAACAAATGCAAAGAACACATGTTTGTATGCACGATCCAAAGTAACCACTCCTACATCTGTTGGGCTCCCAACTCAATAGAGACCCAATCTATTATCACAAAGTTTGGTATGAATTACAAAAATATATGTTCAAGAAAATACCAAGAATCTACCATATTCATGTAAACGCCATCATAGAATCAAGACTAATTGGATTAGGGCCAAATAGCCCCACATTAGACTCGAGTCTTCTCCTCGATCCTTCCTACCGTGAAATCCCTTCACATGAGTTGTCATATTGAATGACTTGTAATCTTTGTTTAGCATATTGAGAGAGAAAGTGAAAGATCTCTATTTTGAGTAACTCTGAGCACTCCTTTCTCTCTTTGAAAATCCAACTATTTGTAAAACGTTTAGCTTTGTAACCGCCTGTCTAGCTATCGGAGTTTCATTATCTAGAAAACCCTTTGTAAATGGACATGTGGAGGCCTTCAACTGAATATCAACTACTTTGAAATTAACTTTGAATAATGTCTCTTTTATACCATTTATACCAAAATTTTAACTCAAAGATTCTTGTTGCAGTCGAGCCTTCATGGAATTTCCTGCTCGAGCCAAGTAATACCACAAACACTAGTACATGCACCTACTCTCCAATACATGGACTCCGATCCTTAGAAATGTTTTTGTCAAGAATTAAGCCACCAAGGATTTATACCAAGTATAACATTATTTACAGGTATTTTAGTAAAAGACATTAATTGAAAATTTTTCATTTATTTCAATATATAGAAAATTGTACAATACACCTTAGGATACATGTTGTAGCTACTTGGAGTTCTACTTGTCGATTTACAAATTATATTTTTTGAAATGTTGAAATAATGGGATAACGGATTGCATGGTGCCGTGAAGTATAGTAACAATTCGATCAAACTCTGCATACATTTCATTATAATGCAAGTATATATGATAGTTCAAGTGTCATGGTTGGAGTGCAAAAAGTCAAAAGCTGATTAGGAGGGAGTGAATACGATGATGCACAGGAACAGCAAAAATAAAAAGACAATTAAGTGAGAAATGTATTAGATTATGGTTGAAGCGTAGACTAATTATAGAAAAATGAGTTTGGAGCATTAATGGAGGCCGGCCAACAAATTTTGGTAGCAAAAAATGGAATAAGAGAGATGGGATGAGTGTGAGTTTGAGTGTTGGGGTCGATCTGTCAATTGGCTTCTCTTAGAAATGTGTCCTTTCCATTGCTGGTGATGCCACCCAACGTTTTTTGTCACCTTCGACGCAAGTCAAACTTGTACTTCCAATTCATCAACAACTTTGGATTAGCTTGCTCACAATGCCGATACTGTTGAGGATGCATGCATGGGAGTAGCCAAGTGGCATCTATCTGAATCACTTTTGTGGTACAATAAATAATTCTCCGATCCATCGAATTACTTATAAATGTATATTTATACGCATGTTTTGATTTTGATAAAGATCGGAAATGCAATCTTATTACCATAGTGGCGTATCATATGGCGGGGAAGTAATATGCATTTTGTGTGTATTGTTTGTCACTATCAATAGGCAAATTACTATCCACACAGCTCTTTGTGGATCACAGTCCAAAACAGTGTCATAAATTTTATGAATTAGAATAATGTACTTTATAAGTTAGAATAATGTATACTATATGTTAGGATGATATACATTGTGTGTTAGAATAGTAAAATTTTTGTGATAAGATAATGTACTTTATGAATTAGAATAATGTACATTATGATTTAGAATAATGTACACTATGAGTCATAAAAATGTATGTTGCAGTCCACGCAATAACTACAGTTTCATTGAACAATATACACTCAAATATGTGAAACTGTTATTCAGTTTCATTTTATATACACTGCGGTTTCATTTCATCACAATTATAACTTCATTTTAATTCAATTACAGTTTCATTTGATAATATAAAAACAATATGTGAGACAGTTTCATTCTAGATACATTGTAGTTTCATTTTGTAATTAACACACAAAAAATACAAACTCTGCTAAAATGTAGCGACAACCGTTTCTTTACTCAAAAAATAGGACCGTTTTTAGGCTATGGTATACAATATAACGGCTGGCCATTTTCTGAGATGGGCATTTATGATTTATGGGCCTGATGATTTAGGGCAATCTGATTTCGACCTTGCCACGGACGCAGAAATGGGCCTGGGCTCCTTTCCTCCTGCAGCATAATAAATGAATTGCTTAAAGCTTATAGCCTTATAATATACAGCAAAAAGAGAAGGGCTGGGGACTTCTCTTATCCACAACTCTGGCTCATGGCCTCACCGGTTTTTCTATCTGCTTAACGGCGAAATTATCAAGTCAGTGTCAGTCACACTAAACAGTTCACTTCCGCATTTAGTCGAACAAGTTCCGAGCATAAAATGGCAATGACTTTCTCGCCGGCGGCTCATGTTCGTTCGCTCTACCCACAACCACCTGCCAACAAGCCTAATTCTTCCAAACTCCTGCTTTCCCTTCGAGGTACGCTCTAACCTCTCCGCTTAGTTCTATGAAGTAGTCTTTTTCTTTACAATTTTTGGATGGAATTTCCTTATTTTCACCTTTTGCAGATGGCTATTCCACTTCAGCAAAACTTGCTTCATTGAGCGCGGCGTCGAATTATGTGAAATTGCAAATTTGTGCAAGGGAGCTTGCTATGAAGCCTCTTGTTAAGCGCTCATGGAAGCAGAGGCAAGGTTTTTTTAGGCCGTTGTCTTGAAATGTCGCTGTCCGTTTAGGACTAAAACTTTGTTCTCTCATTTTGGTGGTTTTTCAGAACCGGAGTGTTTAGGTGTGCAACCATAGAAGAAATAGAAGCTGAAAAATCTTTTATTGAGGCAGATGTTGTAAGTATACAGAGATGTTAAGGCAATTCGTTTAGAAGAAATAATGTTTGATTGCCGCATATTAGAATGTTAAGATAAATCCATTTGTTGTTCCAGAAAGAAAGGATGGAAAAGACTATTGAGAATGTTAAGTCCAATTTCAACTCTATAAGGACAGGGAGAGCTAACCCTGCAATATTGGATAAAGTTGAGGTAGAAAGCTGTTTGCAATTTCTAGTTTTCCTTATGGAAAATAAAATGTCTCAATCTTTGAGACGTGTTGTGTGTGTGTGTTTGTAAATATATCTTGGATTTTATGAGCTGTGACTAATTATGTTTGTTTTTTTTTTTTTTTGGATGATGGCTCTTCTCGATTTGGCAGGTGGAGTATTATGGTACTCCAGTCAGCTTGAAGAGCATAGCTCAAATTAGCACTCCTGATGCAAGTTCTCTCCTGGTACAGCCCTATGACAAATCCAGGTACCATCCAGTAATCATATTCTTAAAGATCATGAACAATGTCTCTTTTGCTTTTGCTCCAGTCGTGCAAAGAAGTCACACAAATGCTTTTGCTCCAGTCGTGTAGATACACAGATTATTTATTTATCTGTTTATTTTGGATTTACTGCATTCCTGCACTTCTGTTGGTTTATGATAAGTTATATGATCTTGTAGTTATTGACTTATTGTCCATTCTAGTTTGTTGATATGTGCTGTGATTTTAACCCACATGATATATGTATTTACGACATGGTGGTTCTTGTTTAATCATAAGCCTAAAAGCTATAGAGAAGGCCATTGTCAACTCTGATCTTGGTATGAGTCCTAATTCTGATGGAGAAGTGATAAGATTAGCTCTCCCTCAACTGACAGCTGAAAGGAGGAAGGTGTGCCTTTGACCTCTTTCGTAGTAAGGGCATGTCTTATTGATTCCAATTTTAAGCATGACTATTTCATATGGCAATTTAAAAATCTCACCGCTGCAGAATACAAAATTGCTATGTGAGAGGTTAATTATATACTTTGCACACTTTACACATTTTAATTTTAACATTCTTAAGTAGGTTCTACTGCCTCTGATATACTTGGTCCCAGCTTTTAATTAGTTTTCCTGTGTACACCCCTGGAGTTCCTTTGCTACATATGGATCATCTTTCAATCAAATTTCAGTTTGATTTGAGATTTTTTGCTAATATAAGTTAATGAAACATGATAATATCATTTTCTTTCTTTTTTCCATTGTGTAGGAGTTGTCAAAAGTTGTGGCCAAGCAGGCTGAGGAAGGAAAGGTACAGTTTCGCAGTAACCTGCCCATTTCCTTTAACTTATTTCTTAAGATGAATGTTTTGATGGTAAACCATCTATACCAATTGATAAAATCCATAGTTTATTACTCGTTAGTCTGGATGAATTCATCTTTTCCTAATAGATCATAGATGGCTACAAGTCTAAGACTCTTAACTTCTGATGATTAACTAACCCTCAATTATGAATGTTAGATGTTGTACTTAATAATGCCAATCAACGACTCTTTATGCACACACCATGCCACCACTAGTATGATAGTTTTCACTTAATCATGAATTCCTCCATTAAGAATAGAGTTGCTAAAGGCGTGAACCATGCCCTGCATATCTAATTTGCAACCCGTGTGTCCCTTACAACATTCATTGAAAAAAAAAAATTTCTTGACTTTTCTTTGTTTATATTTATAGGTAGCTATAAGGAATATAAGAAGGGATGCCTTGAAATCCTATGAAAAACTTGAGAAGGTTTGACGTCTTTGACTTCTTCCCTCCTCTTTATTGTTGGAGACTTGTACTTCTTTTGGTGACTTGTACTATCTTTCGCAGGAGAAAAAGCTATCTGAGGACAATGTAAAGGATCTGTCTAATGATTTGCAGAAAGTGACTGATGAGTACATGAAGAAAATTGAGAGTATCTACAAGCAAAAGGAGAAGGTAAATATTGGATTAGAAATGGTTTCGATTTTCTCAGTGAGTTTCAATTTTATCAGCTCAAAAATCCATGATCCAAACCCCAAGTAAAACAAGAGTAAGGAAATAGAAGTGGAAGAAATATTATAGTTAATAAACCCTTGCCAACTACTGTGTAGTGTGATGGTACCATTCCAAATAGGTTGTCACAGGATCAAGCCCCGGCGGTGGGAGCATTGATTCTTTGGATAGTTAATAAATCCTTCTTCACCCGCGAGTGGCAACTCAAATAATAATACGTAGTATCTCATTAAGTATGCCTCTCGATATCAAAGTTTATACTATTAGTGGAGTAGTGAGACTTTGAGAAGATGGTTTTACTTAGGTAGCTTATAAAGCTAGCCTCCTTTCGGCTTTCGCAGATACTATCTAAAACTTGTAATAATTGTTGTGACAATTATCTTAATATATTTTCATTTTAAGTGTGGACTTGTAACATGGTTTTATCTTGGTTTTGGTCTGGCAGGAGTTGTTGACAGTTTAGAAGCCGGTTTTGTACAAGATGTAAATTGAGTTCTGTTGCAAATGTAGTTTTCCCGAGATCTAAGCGCATGTTGAGTAATTGAGTGTGTTTGTGTTTCAAATTGATAAATTTGTACAATTGTTTTCAAAGTTTTAATGATAAAGGGGGGCGTGTGGTTCAAATATTGGAACGGAAATCAGAATCAAAGTTAAATATTTGGTATTCGAATATGCATTAGTAGATGTATACAAATTTATTCTTCCTCCCCGTTGAACAAGTGAATGTACTAACATTGATAGGGGTTTTGAGTTTAGATGCTTTAAGGCACTTCAAATTTCTTTGGGAAATCTGTTATATTTATGCTAAAGTAGGAGTTAAACATTACTCCGTAACATTTAATTGGATTTTAATTATTATTTTTTGACAAGGATATAATAAGTTTTTACACTTATATTTTTTAAAATGCAATTAAACTATAGAAAGCTTTAAATAAATCTTCAAATTTTATATATATATATATATATATATATATATATATATATATAAACAATTAAACCACCTATATAATCAACGTTTACTTGAGTGGCATTATGAAGGTCTCATTTATGGGGCTTAGGGGAAGGAATTTTTAGGGGAGGAATGTTTCAAAATAAATTATTATTTTTAAGTTTTTCATGCTTTACCAAGACTATGTTTGGCAAATCTAGCTGAAAAAATAACTGAAAGCTATAAGCTAGAAGTTAAATTTGACCTAGCTGAAAAGGTAGTTAAAAGTTGAAAAGCTATAAGCTAGAAGCTAAATTTGAAGAGCTGTTATGCGTAAAAATGTCGTAAAAATGTTTGGTAAAATTAGTTTTTTAATAAGTTGATGGTCATGGAAAAATGGATGGCAATGGCCGGCCAACATTGCAATTGGCATTCAGGATTACTGTTGTGGGCTTAAGCCCCTGAGAACGCGTCACTGGCGATGTACAAGGCTAGAGGGCCTAGTCGGAATTACGGGGAAGTTTTGGAGCTTTTTATACCTATGATTGCTACTGACAAAACAAGGATAAGAAAACAAAGCTGAAGAAGTTTTGGAGTTCTTCCTCTCCCAATGATCATTAATTCAAATCACAAAAAATTCCTAATGAAAAAACATCTAAATCCTAAGCTTTAAATACTAAAAGAAGCAACAGCCATAAACCGTAACCTGCATGAAAATAGGAAATCATAACAATAAAGAATTCAAAAAACTGATATAAATGGCCTGATGAATCTGGTTTATGAAGCTGCCTTGCGTCGTTGATATGTCCTTCCAACGAATGCATCATCACACCCCTCCAAGTCCGAAAAAAAGCAACCAAAAGTTATCCAAGTGCTCCCAAGAGGCGTCCTCAGGAGCTGCGTCGACCCAATGGACCAAAACCTCCTTCACACCTCGATTTAGCCATGACTTAGACACTGACTGGGGTTGTGGTAAAACCCTTACATCGTGAAACGGGGGAAGTTCCGGTTCGGCGGTCGGGGGGTACCCTGGTATGCAACGGAAGCTCTAGTTGGTATACATGAAAAGCTCAAAGACGGAAGTTCTAGCTGGTATGCAACGTCCCCCACGCGTTTAGTGACGTAGAAGGGACCAAAAAACTTTGGCGGTAGCTTGTGGAATACTCGACGATTGACGGAGAGCTGGCGGTATGGATGGAGACGAAGCCAAACCCACTGACCTACAAAGTACTCAACATGGCGGTGAGTCTTGTTGTAAAACTTAGCCATACGCGTCAGAGCAGCCCGGAGATGATCACGAACCAACGCCCAATACGTATCGCGATCCTGAAGCGCAACATCGACTGCGTCAAGCTTGGATGCTCCAGGTTCATATGATAAGAGAAGCGGAGGGTCACGACCGTAAACAACGCGGAACAGGGTAGTTCGGAGAGCTGAGTGGTAGTAGGTGTTGTAGCAGTATTCAGCCCAGCCCAGGGAAGATAATCAATCCACTTACGCGGGCAATCGCCCACCAAACAGCGTAGGTACATTGCGATTGTGCGGTTAGTAACCTCAATTTCACCGTCCGACTGCAAGTGATAAGACGAGGAAAATGACAATGTAGTCCCGCTGAGGCGAAACAGTTCTTTCCAAAACGAACTCGTGAATGTCACGTCCCTATCACTGACAATGGTCTCTAGTATGCCATGAAGTTTGACCACGTTGGAAAAAAACACACTCGCACTGAAGCCGCGGTATAGGGGTGGACCTTCGGCAAGCCTTCAATGAAGTCGAGCGAGATACCGTTCCAGACAAGCGATGGAACCGGTAATGGTTGAAGGAGGCCTGCGGAGTGTAAGTTCTCCCATTTGCAACATTGACAAGTGGGGCAGTTCCTCACGAACTCGCGAACAGCCCTGCGCATTCCGATCCAAAAAAATTTGCGGGAAAGGCAAAAAATTGTCTTCTGGGCTCCCTTGTGTGAAGCGTCATGGAAGCCTGAAATAATAACCGGAATTAGTGGGGATTGTGAAAGAATAAAAAGCCTACCATTATAACGGATCAGTCCGCCATCCAACATCCAGTGCGGTCCTTCAGTGCCATCCCGAATTTTATCCATCAAGGTGAGAGCAGCATCGGAAGCCGTGAGTTCACAACGGATGTAATCCAGGAGCGGAGAGATCGGGGCTGAAAGTGCCATGAGAGTAGAAGAGTCCTCATCCCGACGAGATAATGCGTCCGCCACGGTATTAAGATTACCTGCACGGAACTCGACTTCGAAGTCGTACCCCAAGAGTTTACTAATCCAATGATGTTGGGGTGATGTCGTGAGGCGTTGTTGTAGCAAAAATTTTAGGCTATAATGATCGGTCCACACGGTGAAGTGGCGACCCCATAAATAGTGCCTCTAATGGCGAATAGCCTGCGATAGCCCAATCAGCTCTTGTTCATAAGAAGCGAGTTTCTGATGTCGAGCAGAAAGTTGTCGACTGAAGAAGGCCACCAGGTGATCATCTTGGTACAAAACTGCACCGCCTCCGACACCTGAAGCATCACACTTAACGACGAACGATTTTGAAAAGTCCGACAGTTGCAACTCTAGAGTCGTGGTAAGGGCAACTTTGAGTTTCTGAAAGGCCTTTATCGCCTCGTCTGTCCATAAGAAACTGTGTTTCCGAATTAATGTTGTGGGCTTAGGGACCTGAGAACGCATCAATGGGCGATGTACAGGGCTGGAGGGACTAGCCGGATGTACGGGGGAAGTTTTGGAGCTTTTTCTACCTATGATTGCTACTAACAAAACAAGGATAAGAAAACAAAGTTGAAGAAGTTTTGGAGTTCTTCCTCTCCCAATGATCATTAATTCAAATCACAAAAAATGCCTGATGAAAAAACATCTAAATCCCAAGCATTAAATACTAAAAGAAGCAACAGTCATAAACGGTAACCTGCATGAATATAGGAAATCATAACATAAGGAATTCAAAAAAACTGATATAAATAGCTTGAGGAATCTAGTTTATGAAGCTACCTTGCTTCGTTGATATGTCCTTCCAACGAATGCATCAATTAAGGTTACCCAGTCTGGTTTAAGATAATGAAATGTCATGTATTTCAATCATTTTTTTTAACCTGGTGATCCCAATTTCGCGAGACTAATCCTAAACCCTTTCGTGGAACTAATCATAAACCCACAAGACCCTGCCTCTAAAGTCACTGCGAAAGTAAATCGCAAATCGCGCAATTCACCCACCGATCAAGTCCTAGTCGCATTCTTGGGCCTTTTTCAAACCCTAAACACTGCCACCTCCCGGTCATGACCTTTAAGTCAGGCAACGAACTAATTACGCTAAGCCCGGGCACAATCAATCTTTATTTTTCATATTTGAGATGATGAATTTTTGGATGAGAGTCTCAGTACCATAGATTATATGAACTGTTTCCCCTGACGGGCCAAAAATTTATTAATCTATACTTTCTGGATTTTGTTCGTTTTATTCAACTAACTTTACTTCCATATCTGGTGCAGAAATGACAATCTATGGAATTGCACCAATTCATACCGCAGTTACATTAATCTCAATCTGTAATTCAGCTTTATTGTAGATACAAGAAATCCCTACTGGAAAATTTGGGGGAAAAAAAAAAGCCTCTCATGCCTGTGTGAGTGAATAGCGGGACTACTTCTGGAGGAGTGAAGCCAGGTTGAGTTCAACATCGTCTTTGGCCTTTCGATCAAATGGTTCATCACCAATGTATAAGTCTAGAATTGATCGACACAATAACTTGCTCTGTATGCTTCCCACTTCCTTCCCATCAACTACAAAATGAAAACGATGCTATACATTTAAGCAACCGAACAGAATACATTTGGATGAAACAAGCATACTAAAATCTTAAGAACATAAACAGAAAGATCAAATTTCACAAGGTGCTATCTAGCAAAACTGATAATATAACCCTACTACTTTGGCGGTTTAATGATACTCTTAAAAAACCTAAATCATTAGTTAAAAGTAAGAAATTTCATAACCAAGAAATGTCCCTATCAAAATCTCTATGCAACTCTGAAGACAATGAAATAAACATCTTACTTGTTGTCTGGAGTATGTAGCCTGGCTCCCTTGAGAGTTCTATGACAGCTCCCCGAGGTATTTTGATTTCATCTCTGAACTGGGAAGTGAACCTGCAGTAAAAATGAGTACTTCAATCTATCATTTAAGGGAGGGGAAGCAGGGTGGACTAAAGTATTTGGTATTGAACCATGAACAATATTGTATGCAATTGTCTTTCCTAGTCGCACAATTAGGAATTTATATGTCAATGAAGAGAACAAGAAAGGAGAGTCATAAGCAAGTCTTAGAGGGGTAGGAGAAGAAGGAAAGAATTAAAAAAAAAAAAAAAAAAAAGCTCAGTAGGTCGTGAAGGGCCAAGTCCAACAATTGGTAGCTAGGGGGATTGTGCTTGATCCTAACAAGTACTATCAGAGTCAGGTCAGGGATTCGAGTCCCAAGATGAGTAAAAATTGTGCAATTAAGACTGGCAAGTGCTAAGAGGGGGAATTGTTGGGCGGAGGCTGGTGAAGGGCCAAGTTCAGCGCTTTGCCTCTCGAAAATGTGATGGCGGTCTAAAAGGAAATAAAGTTGCGCCTTCGCTATGAGCTCTAACTTTTGGCGTAGTGATAAGCGCTTGATCCTGCTTATTAAAGAGCTCTATTACTTGGGCAGTCCCAACTTAGAGAATTTATCCATTTCTTGTTCCTGATAAACTATTTGGTCAGTAATAGAGCAAAAGGACATTCCTCAAAGTATTTCAAAACTGGCTCGCAAAAGTATACCTTGAAAGCAATTCCTTGTCATCAGATCCACCAAATTTGCGTAGTCTACTTCCAACAGACTCTTCGAAAGCACTACGCACAGAACGAATGCTTAGTCTTCCATACATTATTTGAAGCCTAACAGTCGCACGTATATCCTTGTCCATAAGTTCATCCTTCAAATCCTTTCCCTTTGACTCAGAACCAGAAAGGCTCTCATATTTCTCTTTCAGAATGTTCTGTAAATCAGCATCATTGGCATAAACACCTACATTTACATGTTGAGGTCCAAATTAGGTCAAAACATGCTTTAATTAAAATCAAGATACCTTAAACTGGAAACCAAAACTTTAAAATTTTCATCAATGTTTTAATTTGGCAACTGAATCTACCAAGCACTAAATTTCACATCATATATATCATCATAATTATGCTAACATGATTATTAATTAGCATTACTCGAGAATTTGGATCCAATTAGTCAGGGAAAACTGAAATGATGAGTAAAAATTTGAGCTTTAAGCTCCCAAAACTAATAAGGGCTATTAAAAGAAGAAACAAAAGCTTGAAGAATAACAATGCCATACCAAAAGCATATACATCGATGTTTTTCAACCCCAAGATAGCCTTCTTCCTTAACCCAATTCCAAGAAGTCGCTGCGAGCCCTTTAGAACCGACGGGAATGAGATGCCGCTTCTCGATTCCGTGGCCGGGGCCGAGCCATCAGACAGAGAAAGAGAACCCCACAACGGGGAGGAGTTATTTTTGAAGGGTGAGAAGTTGGAGAGCAGGAAATTCAGTGGCTGGTTGTGGGTGATCTGCGAGATTGCGATTACGCCGCCGGCAGCAACAGCGGCGGAACAAGCGGCGGCGGAGAGGAAGTGAGGGCGGGAGGAGGGGTGGCTCGGTGGCTGAGAAAACAAGAATGGGAAGCCCAGAGAAGCCATTGGTGTTGCCGCTTTTTTGTTCAGTTGAACAGTGAAATGTGAATACTGATACCCACTAACCGCCTATAAACTATGATGTTATAAATACTGCAGATCGTGGAACTTGATTTAAAATGTTATTTACATTAATGAGTATACATGCACAATTATTTTGACAAGTCAAGTTAAATTTCAATTATATGTCTTAAAATTTTGATTTGTGGCAGCTCTACAAATTGTAATTCAAATGCTAAAGTAGTTTTCCAGTGAATTCTTTAAAATTTATAATTTTAAATAGTTTGCATTAAAATTTCAATATAGTTTGTTATTTTTAATAATACCCATATTAAATATCAATTCGTATTTTAATTGCAACTAGTTTTATACGCGCATTGCGCGAATGGGTTAATGCCCAATGTTTATATTTAAATAAATATTTGAAAGTATATCAATGCAATATTATATAGGAGAAGTTTATACATGGGTAATTGAATGTCGAATTTTTTTTATTTAAATATCTAACACAAAGTATATGAATCCAAGATAATATAGAAAATTCATTATAATTATTACTAAAATAAATGTTTGCAACCTTGTAAAATCTATAGTCTAAATATTTGGTCTAAAAATGATAGTCTAAATATTTGGTCTAAAAATGATAGTCTAAATAAATACTACTTTTAATTTGAATTTTTCTAAGTGTTCTTAATTCTTTTTTGAGTAACATTGTCATTGTCTTCATCTTTACTATTTGTTATCTTCCTTTTTGTTGGTAGTGTGTTATTTGCAATTCGGTTATTGTTGGTAGCAGAGATGACAATGTCATGCAATGAGATTATGATATATATAGGAGCTATGAACTTTCCTTTAGGTGTTCTGCTTGGGGTTCATTTGGTTCAACCATTATTGTTGAATGAGTTATTGTGGATAAAGAAATCCCTAGTTTAAGAAAAAAGAATAAATAAATTAATAAAAATTTAAAAATTTAAAATATTATGTATTCCAAAGATATTAAAAGGTAGTTTCTCACTTAAATTTGCTGGGTAATGGGTTATTTGAGTACCTTCATTGTCAACAAATCCCCAAAGTAGTTAATATGATTGGTTTCAAACTATTCTTTTTTATTTTTTTCATGGTATTAAAGAAATACATATGTATCATTTTTTTGTGTAACTACTAATTTATTTAATTTAATAAGAGTAAAATAGAGTGATTCCGCTTCAATTTGTTGGGTTATTATTTGAGTACTCTCTTTGTCAATCAATCCCCAAGTAGTTAATATAATTAGCTTCAAATTATTTTAAAATTTTTTTTTCATAGTATTAATAAAATATTTGGTAAATAAATATATAACATTATTTTGTACTATAACTTTGATATTTAATTACAAGATATTGTAAAAATAAGATAATGGACAATGTAATGAATATCAATTGATAAATTCGAATGTAAAGAATCTTTGCATGAGAGAAAATAAAGACAATATAACTAATGAAATTATTTTCTCTTATTTAATTTAATTTTTTAATAATGGATAATTTTTTCAAATAAAGGTATTATAGACACATAATTCTAAATTAAAGAAATACATATGTATCATTTTTTGTTGTAGCTACTAATTTATTTAATTTAATAAGAGTAAAATAGAGTGAGAAGCTTAATTATGTCAAATTTGATTGAGATGAGGTTTGAACCTAAGACCTTTCTTATATAAATTAATGGGTAAGTTAAAAGTTAACGGAATATTAACGGAGGAGAAGAGAATATTTAACGAGATAATCATAAAAGTAAGGTTAAATTAGGTAATCTCTATTAATAATATTAATCTGAATTATCTTAACCATCTATTTGATTAAATAATTCATCTGAACCATCCATTTGATTAAATAATTTGACCGCCATTTTTTCTACCCATTTTAGGCCTAACTCTCTTTGGCTCTACGGAGTAAAAAAACTTTATCTAAAAACATAATAAGTCTCAATCAAGGTTATATCATTAATTTATGTCCCTCTTTTTGTATGCTATCTAAAAACATAATAAGTCTCAATCAAGGTTATATCATTGATTTATGTCTCTCTTTTTGTATGCTAATAAATGTATACATTTTGCTTTAAATGTTGTACACTTCAATGTTATTAGACAAAAATGTCCCTACTACATTCTTGTTATACAAAACTATCCTTACACCGTTATAACACCGTTAATTTTAACTCCATCATTATTACCATACACCTATATCTATCATATCTTTTTCCTATTCTTTAATTATCATTTTATTAAAATCATTATATAATTAATTTAATGGTTGATTATATTTTAATTAAATTTCTATTAATGGTAAATCATATATGTGCGTATAAAATACATATATTATTTGTGTAAATATAATTCGAATTATAAATTTTAATTATTTGTATTTATTAATATTTTAATATTGGGCATGAGTTTTTGCGCATCGCGCGTACAAAATACTAGTAAATACATAAAGCTTATACTTCTTTTTTATATATGAAATTTAATTCCATAAATTGTTTTTAATAACATGGCATAATTTTAATATTTTAAATCTTTAATCCGTATATCACATGGGTTTACACGGATGGCGTACGAATTTATATATATATATATATATATATATATATATATATATATATATATATATATATGAATTAATACTCAATATAATTATCGATTATAGTGGTTTTACTTAATTTAATCTTAAATGACTTTTTGTGTTCAATTTAGTTCTCGATTTTGATGATTTTACACAATTTAGTCATTTGTTAAATTTTTTTTTAGTTTATTGCCAAAAATAGGGTTCTAATAGTAATTTCTCATTCTACATCCCATTTGGGATGATTCATTCTTCTTCCTCTTATTAAGATCCACTCAGAAATGCAAATCTTCATACCCAAATCAACTTCAGCCTTAAATAAATAAATACAGAGTAAATAAATATTAGGTACGAAGATTTATATTTCTGTGTGGATCTTAATAAGGGGAAGAAGAAGAAATAATTTCAAATGGGATGAAGGATGAGAAATTACCACTAAGACTCTATTTCTAACTGTTCACTAACAAAGTTTTTAACAAAAGATTAAATTGTGTAAAATCATCAAAAAAATATAGTCATTCCTATCGAGAACTAAAACCTCATTTATGACTAAATTAAGTAAAATCTCTATAGTTGAGAACCAAAAATGGGTATTATTATGGGATATAGATAACTTTCAAAAAATATATAGATATAGATATATTGAGGTCCACCTAAAACGGCCCAAATTTAGCCCTGCTATAAAACGAAAAACCCTAGTCCAAAAACTCAACTACCTGGCAAACTAGGGCACAGCCTCGCGACACAAGGGAGACGGAAGCGGTAGCGCGCTTGTGGATCGAATTAGACAGTCGCCGGTGTAGTCTGCAAAGAGAGCAACGTATTATTCACCGTTTCTGATTGTGTAGCATCTATATACATCTGCGTAGCCATGTTGAATCTAAAGAAAAGTTTATCTGCAGGAAAATGGCTGACAAGGCGGTAACTATCAGAACTAGGAAGTTCATGACCAATCGCCTTCTCTCCAGGAAGCAATTTGTAAGTCCTCTAAATAGTCGATCGACATTGCTAGCAAATACATATGATACGCATGCCTTTCTCATTATTTTGGTTTGACTAGATTGCTTTTTGAATTTTGTTGAGGTAGGTCATCGATGTTCTCCACCCCGGTAGGGCCAATGTATCGAAGGTTAGTTCTCTTATTGCAGCTTGCTCTATTTTCCTCATTTTCTGTTTGCTAGTTATTTTTTTTAATATAATTATTGTGCAAACTTAATTCTGGAGTTAATGAGCTACTGGTGCATTTATGTTTGATTAGTGTGCAATCAAGGTTTACTGGACATGATTAAATATCAATTGTCTAATGTTACTACTCTCAATTTGTATAGCTTTTTAGCTGGTATTATATCTTATTTTAATCAGCCCCAAGAGCTGTCATTTGATCCCCTTTGAATTATGTTGTCATGCTTACAATTTGATTATGTTTTTGAAGGCCGAATTGAAGGACAAGTTGTCAAGGATGTATGAGGTTAAAGATTCCAACTCCATTTTTGTCTTCAAATTCAGGACTCACTTTGGTGGAGGCAAATCAACTGGGTTTGGTTTGATCTATGATTCAGTCGAGAGTGCAAAGAAATTTGAGCCAAAGTACAGGCTGATCAGGGTGAGCTTTTTTTGGCATTTGCTCTCTGATCTTTTAGTAAGAACTTTTGAATATGATGTTGCTGCGATGGATCTCTGTATCATACATTTCTTAATATAAGAAACATTCTTATGTTTCTGATGGATTCTTTTCTTGAAGCTTGCTTGGTGCATGACTTTAGTATCCTGGTGAACCGTATGAAATGAATACACGCATTTCACCTTAATTACTACTTGATAAAAACTTTGTTTTGGTTGCAGCATTCCTGGTTATTCTTAAAATCTAGTGAAATTACTAAGAATCCTCATCTTGCCCATTTATTAAGATGCTTTAGAAATGTTCTTACTTATGGTTTATTTTTTTCACTTTCTATTGATACATCTATTGTTATAGATTCTTAATACTCTGTACTACTGTTGAATGCTTTCAGTGTATTTCATTTTAATATTCTCATAATGCCTGGTGATGAATAAGTGTATGTGAATTTGGCAGGCAGCTTTTAGTTTGCATTAAATTAGGCATTTAGATATTTCAGTTTGTAATATCACATTCAAGCTAAAGCCTAAAGCTACCCACAGATCATCCTATTAACAACTCTGTATGATGAATTTATTTCATGTGTTTGTTGATGTGCAACTCTAACATTAGTAACACAATTTATTCCCCGTGTACCTGATGAATTAGTTCTTTTTTATGCTGTTTCTGTAGTTGGTTACATTGATTGGTTATAACATGGTATTGAACTAATTTTGCAGAATGGATTGGATACCAAGGTTGAAAAATCTAGAAAACAGATGAAGGAGAGAAAGAACAGGGCCAAGAAAATACGTGGTGTAAAGAAGGTAAGCTACCTTATATAATATAGAGAAATATCTATTACAGAGTCTCTAATTGTAATTCGGCAATTCATTGAATTGTTCCTTTTCACCCAAATTCATCCCAACCAAACACCCCTTAAAGTTTTTAGTATTTCCTATGGATTTGAAATCAAGTTTGTTATTGTGTTGGAGCTAATTATATAATTACATCTTTTGCAGACAAAGGCTGGAGATGCTGCCAAGGGAGGAAAGAAGAAGTGATTTCCATCACTCTTGTCATGTTGTTTTCTTTATTTTTTGTCAGAACTTGAGTTGAGTGATTTGCTATTTAATGTTTCTACAAGTAATTTAAATGCATTTCATTAAATGATCCTTTATTCTTGTTTCATAAGACTATAAGTAGCAGGCTTGTTTTTTACTTTACCGTATATAGCTCTGGATATAGTCTGCACCTTGTGGAATCTTGATATACCATTAGACAGTGTTTGGTTCAGGTTATATTGCATAACTTAAGGAATGTGAATATGGCAAAAGTATCACGGTGGGCCATAATCTTTTCTACTATATTGTCTCACATGAAGTGGTTGCCTAACCCAACTAGACTCGTAGACGTTGCTTTTGTTATAATATAGAAATTTGTTAGGCTCCTCAAGATTCCTTGAACGATTGACGAGTGGCTCTAAGCATGGTTTGAATGTCAACTTTGTCAGCCTACACAGTGTGAAATTGGGAAATGGAGCGTAATTGCTCGCCTGTTTTTCGGCGTATTGGTATTGGGTACAGAAAGAGTTGTTTGCGTAGATTGCACTGTATACGGAGAGGTTTTGGTTTTGTCTAATCCCCAGCAGTTTTTGTAACTCATTTTACATTTTGATTAATGAGAAAATGGCACTTTTCCCCCTATGTTATGTGTTTATAGCAACTTTCCCCCCTGTGTTATTAAAGTGACAGTTTTTCCCCCTGAAATGTTAAATTGACATCGTTACCCTTAAAAATAATTATTTCATTTATTTTTTCTTCTCCAACAAATTATTACTTATAAGTATGGATAAAATCACGATTCGATTCGAACCTAACCAAACACTGTAGCAATCATACCGAAATAGTATGGATGGTTCTGGTTACAATTCATAACCGAAAAATAAAATTAAATAATTGTTGAACCGTGAATCGGAACTTAACCACAGACCCACAGTCATATATAGTAAAAATGATCAAACACTTATTTTGATAAATCAGTACGGTTCGGTTCCAATTTCGATTTTGAACCGCCAATCAAAACTTATTTATTTATTTATTTTTATAATTTTATTTCTAATTTAAAAATAGTCTAAATTCAACAATTATTTTATTTTATTTTTTCCGTTCTGAATCGTAACCGTAACCGTCTATACTATTTAAGTTCAATTGCTACAGTGTTCGATTAGGTTCGTACCGAACTGTGATCTTCCATACATATTAGTAATAATTGGTTGGAGAATAAAAATAAATGAAATGATTATTTTTAAGGGCAAAAATGTCAAGTTAATATTACAAGGGAGAAAACTACCACTTTTAAAATAACTGAGGGGGAAAAACTGTCACTTTAATAACATATGGGGGAAAAGTGCTATAAGCACATAACATAGGGGGAAAAAATGTCATTTTCCCTTGATTAATTAGTTTAATTTATCACCATATTTCTTCAAAATATTAAAATTTAAAAATCTGTTTAAAATAACTTTTTTGATATGCTTTTTGATAAAGTTATTTTGCATGTAATCCTTTATTGGCTAATACTGTAGTTAATTTACTAAACATTTTCTTTTTACAATTCATTAATGCTTTTTGTTTAGGTTAATTTTGTGGGCAAAAATGGGAGAAAAAAATTGTTCCAAATGTACAATGCTTTATGAGTTGTACTTTTTGCTTGCTAATGCTATTAACTAATTAAACTCACTAATTTATTTAGCTAACGATTAACAGCTATTTACCAAACATCTCTCATATTCTATGTTGTTAAGTAGAAAGAAATTTTGTTCGGTAGTCAAAATTAATATGATATATAAAATATATTATTTGTATTTTATCACTTATGTGCCTATCATTTACCATAATTTTATTTTTATTTTTATATTTTATAATTATCTTCTTCCATGAGGATTAACAATTACGGTATATAGGGTGTAGTGTTGATGTGGTTGCACGGAAAGATAAAACGGGAATAAAGATCCCCAAGTGTTGGTCTCGAAGGATGGTAAATTTGGAAGCTCAAGTTGTGCATGAATTAATATGAATTTTCAAACTTATTACTTACGGGTTTCAAGGGAAGCATTGTGCAACAAAGTATTATGAGAGCAAGAGTGCAAAAGTAAATGAAAGTAGTCAAAATAGAAATCAATTAGAGAGAAAACGGGTATAAGATTGATCCTTCATTGCAATGTGCGTCATAGTGTTTAGGATAGGAGTTGTGAGAGTGTGGATCTTGCTTTTCAAGATAAGTGTTTAGCAATGTCATAGCCATTTCGGTCTCTACGGCCTATCATAGGGCTATGTAGCACCCGAGTACCAACATGCCTCTATGAGCCATTTTCACAAGCACTTAGTCTACACTCCTTTCCAGGCTATGCCCTCTCAGATCTAAGATGGGGATTGAAAATAGATTCAAGACTATCGCACACTAACAATCTCTTGTTTAGAGTGATGAATCCTAGACTACTCATGAAGTTGAGCCCCACTCTAAGAATACAATACAAAACATCCATCTCCAACATGAAAATACCCAATCTTGACCCACAACACCAAACAATTAAATCAACATCACACTTAACACAATTGCAATGAATTCACAATCCTAACCCTAGAGATTTAGCTACTCATGATCTTGAATTGTAAACACAAGATATTGAAGATAAACATTGCAATGGAAAAAAAGAAATAGAAATTGAAATGGAAAAGAGTTACCAATCTTCAAATCAAAGTGATTACAACCAACAAATGAGAAGAAATTACCTCTAGATCCAAGATGTTGTCAAGACCTCCAAGCTAGATCCTCCTTCTTCTTCTTGATCTAAGAGTATTTTTTAGAGCTAAAATACTTAGAGAGAAACAAAATTCTGGAAAATGATAAGACCCCCTTACTAATTCTAGAAAAATCCAATTTAAAGGGAGAAATCTCGTCAAGAACTTCGCAGCTTCGGCCACGCACGTAGTCGGTGCCACTTATGCATCCAGGGACTTGGCCACCATCGTGGTGGTCAAAGTGGCAGGGTCTAATCTTTGGCCACGAGCCCCCACCACGATCGTGGTGCCCGCTCTGCTGCTTCCTCTTTCTTCACTCTTCCAAGATCGCTTCGAGTTAAGCCGCTATGCCACTTCTTTTGTCCAAGGTCCTTCAAAGGACTTGAATGCACATGTTATGGAACTTTGTAGCACATTAACAACATTTCATGGCTTTTTTCTCATAAATCAAACACAAGTAACTCAAAGTAAGCTTAGAATAGCCCCAAATTGACCCTAGAAAGTAGTATCTTTTGGTACTTATCAATGATTCCAAATGTAGTAACCCAAAATGAAGATTACGAACTAATTAATATGAAAGGCAATGGAAATGTTCGGCAAGGCAAGAAAATCGTAATTTGCTATTAAAAGCTCGTTTAGTACAATAATTTTTTTTTTGTAAGAGATAAAGACATATTTTTAACTTAGACAATGCCTTTTCTATTTATACAAGGCTCTCTAACAATTTTGTTGTACAATTTGGGCACATCTTGTGCTGTTTGAAAGCCCCCACCCCCACACCCAGTGGTCACGGTTAACTTTGCAGCCTATGAGTCCATTGTACAAGCCCGTTTGGCCAAGTTTACGCCATTCTCGACCTCTAGGTTGTTGTGTGCTGGCCAATCCCAGTTAGATCGACTTTAAGGTTGATTTCAAGGTCGTTTTCACTTCATTGGTCCTAGTTTTGGGCCTCTCTTGATCGGATTTTCTTTCTTGGGCCTTGATCACTTGGGCTTAGTCCAATATTTCCATCAGATCTAAATTAAGAGAAAATATTTGATATATGATTGATGGTATTATTTATACTATCATCAGGGCGCCAAAAATTACAACTTTACCATGTCATAAAATAAAACTTGACTGATTAAATCCTTTCTTACAGTAATCTATACTTTTAGTAATGATATTTACCTATCTAACTCATCATTTAATAATAACAATATAATAATAATAATAATAATAATAATAATAACAATATAATAATAACAATATAATAACAATAAAGCTCACCATACTAGTAGTTAAAATACTTCTTGCATCATCATTTGACACCCTCCTCAATTTTGCAATAGATCATCCTTCACTAATCACCTTATCTATTTTCTCTCCAATCTTTCTCTCATATTATCCTCTTTTTGGGGTCCTACTTCTCACACTCCTATACATCACCTATTATTTTTTTTTTGGTTATAATTAATAATTTCAACTTTATAATTATAATTTTTAAGAGAACTTTATAATTATAATTTCTAATTTCAATTTAAAAAAATAAATTTAAATAACTAAATAAAATAATTTTTAAATACAAATTAACATTCAAAAGCGAATACAAAATCTTAAATATGAAATATACCAACCATTAATACAATTAAAATTTTTAAAATAAATTAAACTCAAAATTTAAAATTTAAAAAAAGAATAAAAATAAAACTAAAAAAAATAAATATTTTTGACCTCAACGGTCATTTGATCGTTGAAGTCGACCGTTGTCTTCACCTTCTACGCATCAATGTGGCGCCTTTGTCAGTTTTATCCGAAGAGAACAATATAATCTCTCAAAAGAAAATTTATTTCTACCTTTTTCTCCTCCACAACCCTTGTCCCCTTCTTTCTCCCATATATTTTGATGCAATGGAGATGTTCTTAATGATATTTTATGATATCATATCATTATTGAGTGATAATATATTCATATAGAAAGAGTTGCATGAGTTTGACAA
Organism: Ipomoea triloba; assembly: GCF_003576645.1. Lineage (NCBI taxonomy): Eukaryota > Viridiplantae > Streptophyta > Magnoliopsida > Solanales > Convolvulaceae > Ipomoea > Ipomoea triloba. Next base: position 24,560,276 of record NC_044922.1, read on the forward strand.
TCTTCTAAAAGGGTATTAACTATTAAGCCTAAGTTAATGAGTAATTAATAATTATAAGTTTGACACTTGGACTGGTTGAGATTTTTGAATTTCAAGATTTATAAATTAGCAGAAACTCGGAGTGAAGGCCTGGAGAGTGGAGTGGAGGGAAAGAACAAAGAAGGGGGAATAGATCCGGCGGAAATTACATTTTAACCCCCGACGTACGTTACAAAACGCCGTATCACTCCGTAAATACACAACTACGCATAATAAGCCTCTCTCTTCCAAAGTTCCAATTCGGTCTCTCTCCTTGTCTCCTTGACGCCTCTCTCTCTCTCTCTCTCTCTCTCTAAACCCCTGTCAGTTCTCCTTCTCTCTCTCTCAAAACCCATTGTTATAATTTCGTCTTTCTTCTGTCATACTCATACAGTTACAAAACCTATACTTACAGATTTTGTATATCTGTCTGCCGCTTCTCCGATTTCGTTTATTGCACCAGAGGTGAGATTTATGCTTGATTCATGCTTCCAATTTTATTCACCGGCGTATTATTTTTATTCTTTAATTTTCACTTTTTTTTTTCTTTTTGAGTTTCATGTTAACTTTGCCTTAAAATTTGTGCTTTGCCGTTGAAGTTATCAGTAATGATTTTTGTTTTGTTTTTGTTTTTTTTTTTTTTTTTTAATTTCAATTTTGTGTTGTTAGGATTACTTTGGTGCGATGAGAGAGGGTTTGAGATCCAGTACCTTGTTGAAGGGGGGTAGACGGGAGTTGGACTTGAATGCTGATCCTCCTGAGAAAATGGAGGATTCTTTAATTACAACTGAACCTGCCTCTCATCAGGATAGTGATGCCCATTCTGTACAAATTGAGCTTGAAGAGGGTAAGAGCCAGTTTTCTTCTGAAGAATGCCCTGGAAATTGTGCCGATTCTGACCGTGATGCAGGGTTGGCTACCGATTCTGCTATTGCTGAAAAATTGAACCTTGAAGAAACTGGTGCAATGTTGATAGAAGATGATCCGAATTCAGCTAAATGTTCTGCTCTACCTTCGCCTGTAGGGAAGAATCACAGGGGGAGGAAAAGAAAGAGAGTTGAGAATACTCAATGTGTTGAACACGATGAAGACGAAACAAAGGTAAATGCTGATTCTGACCGTGATGCAGGGTTGGCTACAGATTCTGCTATTGCTGAAAAGTTGAACCTTGAAGAAACTGGTGCAATGCAGATAGAAGATGATCCGAGTTCAACTGAATGTTCTGCTCTACCTTCCCCTGTAGGGAAGAACCGCAGGGGGAGGAAAAGAAAGAGAGTTGAGAATACTCAATGCGTTGAACATGATGAAGACAAGAGAAAGGTAAACCGCTTGCATTTGACTGGCTCAAATGGAAATGTTGGAAGGGTGTTGAGGTCCAGGACGATTGCTATTACTACTGACACTCGTCTGAATGGAGAGAATATAGGTTTTGCGGGTGTAAAAATAAATAAAGAAATTGATCATCTTGAGTTTGATCATTCTAAGAATAAATCACGTGGGAACAAGAATAATGAAATTGCTTCTCCAATTGACAAGGGAATTAAAAAAAAGAAAGGTCGTCGTGGTAGACCGCCCAAGATGTTGGACAAAGATTGTATTTCTAGGATGGTTATCAACCAGAAAGATAAATTCAATGGGTCCAAGAAAATACGTAAACCTAGAATGGCAGGAAGCATAGCTAAAAGTTCTAAGTTTGTAAATTCGCAACTGGAAGAAGTGGTGCCACAGCTTTTGAATGATGAAAAGAAAAAGGTTATCAAGTCAAAAACACATGATAACAAATCAAGAGAAGGGGAAATGAGTCGTAGGGAACAAAAACAGGTCATCAGAGATCAGATAGTTGATATTTTGAAGAAGGCAGGATGGACTATAGAATATAGGCCCAGATTAGGTAGGGACTACAGTGATGCAATTTATGTTGATTGTGAAGGAAGGCAACATTGGTCAGTCACTTTGGCCTACAGGAAACTCAAAGAGAAAGTTGAAGGGGGAAAGGCGGATGATAAGAGCATTGCAGCATTTACTCTAATTCCTGATGAGGTACTTGGAACACTATTCAGAATTACCGAAAAGGGAACAAAGAAGAATAAAAACAAGTTGATTCAAAAAGGAAAATCTGCAAAAAAGAGCATGCGTAGCCCACAACGCAAAGAAAGATCCAACTCTAACACCAAATCTGGATACAGAACTTTCAGGAAAAAAATTAAAATGAATGCAAACAGAAAACGATTTGCTCTTTTGGCTCGAAACTCTAGTGAAGTGTCTGATCAAAGTGGTGATGGATTTGTAGCGTATGATGGGAAGCGCAGTCTTCTCTCATGGATGATTGATTTGGGAACAATCCCGTCTAATGCAGAGGTGCAGTACATGAGTGATAGGAGGACAAGAGCAATGCATGCTGGAAAGATCACCAGGGATGGGATTTTGTGTGAGTGCTGTGGTAAAATACTTTCCCTATTAGAATTTGAGTCCCATGCTGGAAGTAAACTGGGAGAGCCACTTAAACACATATGCCTTGCATCTGGACTATCCCTTTTGCAATGCTTAACATCTTCATGGAGTAAACTAGAAGAAACTGATCATATTGGATTCCATCTTGTGGATGTGAATGGTGATGATCCAAATGATGACACATGCAATATCTGTGGTGATGGTGGTGATTTGATCTGTTGTGATGGCTGCCCATCAACATTCCATCAAAGTTGCTTAAATATTCAAGTAAGGATGTGTATTCATTTCTGTATTTCTTTTACACTGCAACTGTATTTTAGGGTGTGTAGGCAATTTGTGTGTGTATGGACATAGATTGAAGTTAGTTCAATTTGGGTTGCCTTTTAGTGAAATTGTTCAGCTTTTATTTTTAGATCGTGTACTGAATAAATCAGTTATTAATGCTTTATCAACTATTTTAGTTTTCCATTAAGAAATATATTCACTTACATGGGGAAGCTCTACTGATAGTCTGGTCTAACATCAAGCTAAAAATTTCAGCCCTTGATGCATCTTTCAGTCTGATTTCTCACTCCCTAAATAATGGCTGAGAATAGGAGTATAGGACAGCTTAATACTAGGATTTCTCCATGTAGATGTGAAAATGGGACACAAATAAGTCTTTGCATTGACACTGTAAGATTATGTCATGCCAAATACAAAGAATATGCTTCCATGTTGAATGTCAGATTGTCAGGCTAAAAACTCAAGCCATTGGTGCACTTTTCAATCTCACTTCTCTCCGTCAAACAATGGTTGAGGTTAGGACAGCCTAAATGCCTAATTCTAGAGTTTCCCCACATGCATTTGAAAATGGGACACATATAAGACTTGGAATTGACACTGTAAGATGATAGCACTCAAAACAAAAAGTATACTCTTTTGGTCTGTGGCTAAATATGTAATGCCACTTCTTATTCCTCAAGTAAGAGATCAGGGTTTTTAACTCCACTATACATGCACTATTTATTTATGTATCAGTTCAACTCTTAATTTTTCAAGTCAAACTGCATTGATTTTTGTCAACATGCTGCAGAAGTTTCCCACTGGAGATTGGCGATGTATATATTGTTCATGCAAATTCTGTGGCACAATCAGTGGAAATTCCTGCCATCATGTTGATGACACCACAAATGACTCTGAATTGTCCTCATGCCTGTTGTGTGAGGGAAAATGTATATACTTAATTCTATTGTTGTTTCTCAGAAAAAAAAACCCTAATCTCCTTTTCAATTTTATAATCGGAACCTGCTTATGAGACTTTGTCTGGCATTTCACAGTTCATTTGGCTTGTACTCAGACTGAGGGTACTGAAGGTTTTGATTCAAAGGATTTGTCTTTTTGTGGAAATGGATGCAAAAAGGTATATCCCATGCCTGAAATAAATGCTTAAAATTTTGTTTCCATCTAAATACATGTATGAATTGCCTTGAGGTTATGAGGTCATTGCCCACTAGTTAGTGATTAGTGAGGTGTCGTGGTTTCGCTTGGGTGGTTTGGTAGTTAAATTGTACCGCTCTGCATGTGGCAGTTTTGCAAGATTTTAACCTGTACTGGTTTTTATTATAGGTTACAACCATGAAGCATGGAGTTTGGTTTTCATAGTTTATAAGGTTTACAGTCTTATGTGAAAGAGGCCCTAGTTTGTTGAGATGAATTATGGCGTAGAACAACCTATAACTTATCAAAGCAAAAATCTTCACAGCAAGTTCAACAACTTTTGATACTGATAACATAATAGCAAGACATTAAACTTTTATTCTACATGGGTAAATAACCATTGTATAATAGTCGTGCAACAACTCGATGCTGAAACTGGAGTTCTTTCAAGGATCAGAGGAACATAATAGTGGGACTAAGAGCAGGTGACACAATTTAGTACTAAGGAGAAAAGACGAGCAGCTATTTTAGACCACTTCTCAGTATACATGTATACAAGACACATTTGTTACAGTTTAGAAGAAAGCCACATTCATAATGTTCCTTCACTTATATATATAGAGAGAGATACACACACACACACACAAATGGGTTCAGATCAAACAGTGTTTATTCACATGATTAGTGTGAAAGAATAAAATGGATTCTTGTATTCAGTGTCAAGAACCTACAAAGATCTACCTAATGGGCCCATTCCTAAAAGGGCCTAGGGTTTCAATACTCCCCCTCAAGCTAGAGAGTATAAATCATATGCTCCAAGCTTCTTACAAATATACCCAACTCTAGGAGTTCTAAGGGATTTTGTCAGGTATTAGCTAACTGGTTTGCAGAATTGACAAAGTTGGTTTTAATACACCCTGAAACAATCTTCTCCCTGATGAAGTGGCAATCAACCTCGATGTGTTTGGTCCTCTCATGATAAACTAGATTTGAGGTGATGTGTAGAGCTGCTTGGTTGTCATATATCCGTGTCATTTGAGCAACATTGTCACATTGCAACTCTTGAAGAGCTTCAACCTCATGAGCTCACACGTGTCAAGGCCCGGTATTCAGCTTCAACACTAAACTTAGCAATCACATCTTACTTCTTACTTTTCTAAGATATAAGATTACCACCAATGAGTACACAATAACCTAAAGTAGAGTGTCCGTCAAACGGACAACGGCCCAATTTGCATTAGAATACCCAACAACTTGAGCATATCCTCTATCTTCATATAGTAAACCTTGTCTGGTGCTCTCTTGATACTTTAGAACCCGGACAACAACATCGCAATGAGTATCACAAGGGTTCTCAAGAAACAACTCAATACACTAACTACAAAAGTGGTATCTGGTTGTGTGATTGTGAGATAATTCAATTTTTCAATTAATCCCCAATGTCGCTCTCGATTAGTCAATGGCTCCCCATATCATGGTAGAAGTTTAACATTCGGATCCATTGGATTATCCACAGATCTACAATCCAACATACTAGTTTCTTCTAAAATATCCAATGCATACTTTCTTTGAGAAATGGCTATACCACTGCTAGACTGGGCCACTTCGATTCCAAGAAAATACTTTAGCTTGCCCAAATCCTTGGTCTGGAACTAAATGAAGAGGTATTCTTTCAATTGAGATATATCTTCTTGATTACTCCTTGTAATAACAATGTCATCCACATACACTACAAGGTATATGCATTTCCCATTAGAATGGTGATAAAAAATAGAATGATCAACTTCACTTCTAATCATACCAATCTCACACACCTGACACCACAAAGCTAAATCTCCCAAACCAAGCCAGTGGAGACTACTTCAAACCATATAAGGAGTGATGGAGTTTACATACCAAACCAAACTCACCCTAAGCACCAAATCCAGGTGGTTGCTCCATATAAACCTCATCTTGAAGAACGCCATGGAGAAAAGTGTTCTTGATATCATGGTTGAAAAAATTGCTAGGCGCAAATCGGGCAAATCGGGCGCCTAGGCGCCAGTGTATTTTTTTTATTTTTTATTTTTAAAAAAATTTGTTTTTAAGACTGGATAATTATAAACTATTTAATACTTTAATAGTTAATACTAAAATATTAAATATTAACCTAAAAAAATCTAAAGTTTGAACAATTTATGGTTTTTTCATTCAAAACGATGCTGTTTTGAGTGAAATAACCCATTTAAAAAACGAAGGGGACAATAGCTAATTGACCGATTAAGCGACTTAGTCGGTGCCTAGACGGCTAGCAGTGCTTAGGAGGCCTAGGCGGTCAGCGGCTAAGCGGTCTAGGCGGCGCTTAGGCAGTTAGGCGGCATAGTCGGCCGCCTAAACCACCAATTATGGTGATATGCTAGGTGGCTAGCCAATGCCTAGTGGCGCCGATTAATCGGTGCCTAAGCGGGATTTATGGTCATGTGTTCGCCCACGTTCACCGCACCAACTAAATACCGGAAGAGAAGAGAGAGAGAGAGCAGCATGAATCATAGTGGTTTCACGAGGTGGTTGGTGACGGCAGCGGCGGCCGGTGATGGTGACTGGTGAAGATGATGGATTCGAACACACTCCTAGGTGTGCCTCTTCAAGGTGAGTCCAAGGGTAGCAACGACACCTTGAACGGAGATCTGACGGGAAAACCGAAAGCAATTCCGACGACGACGGCGGCTAGTGATGGGTCTTCCGGCGTAGGCTTGCGATGAGGTTCCAAGAGGTCTAGTGGTAAAAGATTGAGAGCAAAACCACTAGATACGTCGGAACAAAGAAGAACAGTCGCAATGGTGGCGGCGGAAGAAAGGGATTTTGTTTTAGGTTTTATTTTTTTAAGTCTCTATGCCATGTGAAAGATTAAAAGGGATTCTTGTATTCAGTGTCAATAACTATTCAGAGATCTACTATTTATACATGTATTAACCATTAACCTAATGGGCCCATTCCTAAAAGGGCCTAGGGTTTCCACAATTAGAGCATGGTTCAGTGCCAGTTGGACCTGCAAATTTTAAGAGGAACACATTTGGCAACTAGTATTGTAACAACTAACAAGTTCTGATGCCACAGTATGGATTAGGTTCGCATATCCATTCCAGAAATGATGAGTTCTCTTCTTTCCATTCCAGAAATGATGAGTTCTCTTCTTTCCATCTATAGACATGATTGTGTGTGGAAATTAAGTGTTCTCCTTTCAGCTGAAACCCTAAAGAAACTCAGCCCTAAACTGGGGGATGAAAGAAAAAAATGTGTAATGCTGCAATCAAATAGACAAGTCAGACAACTAAAGAGGCTTGCCAAACACAGATTGGGAAAGGATTTCTTTAAATAGTCTGATGCAAGCAGAGCTTACAGTCCCTTTAGTTATAGAGGGCTATGTTGGTGTATGAGAGATGGATGCAATAGGATTGGATTTTCAAGTTCAGTAAACAAATAATTTGAGATGTACATGCACACACCGATGCAAATATTTGCATGTATTATATAATGTTAGGTCAGGATGTAGTTTGCCTTTGTATGGATTGACTAAACCCCAACTTGACTCAAAAGAACTCAGGTGTATCTTGTTTTAACCCATTACAATGTATACTTCACATTTATGATTTACCCACAGGTAATGAGTTGGTGGGCTCATGGAGAGCTTAATTATTTTGATAGGGATATTAGCTTGTGTATATTCTATAGTATATATAGTACTTTTTACACATTGAGATCCTCTTAACCATTCTTGTCTGTAGCTGTTTATGGGCCTTCAGGTGCTTCTTGGGGTAAGGCATGAGTTGGAAGAAGGACTTTCATGGACACTTCTTCACCGACGTGATGTCGGGAAGGACGAAACAGAGAATAATGGTTCATCAAGAATAGAATGTAACTCAAAATTAGCTGTTGCATTCTCTGTTATGGATGAGTGTTTTTTGCCTATAGTTGATCCACGAGGCAAAATCAATATGGTTCGCAATGTTGTCTTTAACTGTGGGTAAGCATTTCATAACTGTGTTTACTGATATATATAGTACTTCATTATATCTGGTTTAAAGCATTTTATAATTAGTTTTCTATTTGTTCATGCAATACTGTTGTTTTCCCAGGTCAAATTTTAGGCGGCTGAACTATGATGGATTCTATACTTTTATTCTGGAGAAGGGTGATGAACTTGCCTGTGCAGCATCTATAAGGTTGACTTTGAATGGTTTTTTGTTTTTGTTTTTTTTTTTGTTTTTTTTTTGTTTTTTTTTTTTTTGTTCCCTCCTATTATTGCCCTAATATGCATTTAATCTTGCTTTACAAATGAATGGGTAACATTTTCTCATGTTTAGAATTTCATATGTGCCATGTAGTAAATAAAGTTTTGTGGACTGGACTGGGATGTTCTCTGGAGTCTATTTTTCAGAAACCATTTTTACTTTGTTAGGCATCAAATTTTTTACTGTGCTTGATGCTTTCGTTACCTACATACAAAATAGCATCAGAAATTATATACTGTATCTTTTATATGGCTGATCTATTGCTTAGTATTTTTCTTTATTTTTGTTGTTACTATCAATTGAAATAATGTGTTCCCTCTGGGGCTGTTACTAACAATTGAAATAATGTGTTTCCTCTGCACGTAGGCTTCATGGGAATCAATTGGCTGAAATGCCTTTTATTGGGACACGGCACACGTTTCGTCGCAAAGGGATGTGCCGTCAACTTCTAACTGCAATTGAAATGGTAAGTTTATGTGACCAGTTTGATGGTGTCAAAAGCCTTTTCCTTTGTTAGATTTCTCTTAGCTTGATAATAGTCTATTAGAGGCCTGCCACAGATGAACTAGAGATGTATTCTCATTTTTTCCTATGTGGCTGTGTGCATTTGTTTGATATTTGTGATACCAAGTTGTGAGTGATTTTGTTGCTCTTCAGGTCTATATACCTGATGTTTTTATTGTATTTGAATTCGGTCAGGTTCTTGCTGAACTTGGTGTTGAGACACTGGTTATACCTGCTATACCAGCACTTAATGAAACATGGACTAAGGTTTTTGGCTTTATGCCCCTCGAGGAGGCAAAGAGACAAGAAATGAGGTGCATGAGTATGGTAGTGTTCCCTGGCACAGATATGCTACAGAAACCACTATTGAAGCCTCAAGAAGATACTGGAAGACAAGGGACTTGTACTGGTATTTACCTTCCTATTATACTCCCTCAATTCCATTTTACCTGTCTTGTTTACTATTCATTGGTCAAACCAACTAAATCTTTGCTTATTTTCTTTAGTATTTTTCACTTATTTTTAAATTTGATTTTTGTGTTTAATAGTACTTATGTAGTTTCTAAATATATAGACTTTATATACTAATATTATACTTAACATTATGAAAATTGAATTAAAAATAACTACAGACAAGCCTGGTTAACCGAACCAGACACATAAAACGGGACGAAGGGAGTATTTGTTATCTCAATGAGGTTCCCTTTCATGAATCGCAATTAAGAATTTTTGTCATCTTGGAAATGCAGGGCAACAAAGTGAAGCTGAAGCTTCAGCAAGTACCTCTGGGGATACATTTGCAACGTGCCCATCTCCTTCTGATTTGGTGTGTAACCCTCATGAAGCCAACCAGCCAGTAACAGTTGGCAGTGAGCAGATCACTCCTTCTGATTTGGTGTGTAACCCTCATGAAGCCGACCAGCCAGTAACAGTTGGGAGTGAGCAGATCAGCCTTGTTGAACCCTTCTCTTGTGCGAGTGTTGATGCTAAGTTGCAAGCTTAAATGTGTGGGTGAATTGCAATCGTGTGAGATGATGTTTTCTCATTCGCTTCACAGCTACTCAGGAAAACCTTGAAAATAATGCTTGCTTGCTTGCTATGTTGTGAACAGAATAGTTGGAGCCATGATCATTGGTTGACTATATATCCTCTATCCTTGCATTACTTGTCTGGTTTGATTTGGTTTGGTTTGGATGAGAAAAGGGGGCAGAGTGATCTTTGCTTGTTCATTTTCATTTTTTCAATGTTGAAAGTGAAGGAGCACCGCAATTCTAGTATAATAGTGTAATTAGAAAATTTGTAAATAAAAGTAGGCAATGGACTAACCTAACCTGAATTCAGCATAGAGTAGTGTATTGCAGATAATTTGAATATGTAATTGTTTGAGATGTTTTGCTTGTCCATTTTTTGATTGATTTACCAGTACAGTAATTTTCTTGTCTGCCTTGCAGCAGTTTGTGTGAGAAAAATGTATAGTTTCTTTCATTCAACAAGAGGAGGTTAAAGAGCTTCTTATAGTTATTGCTGCAGCATCACTCTCCTCCGATCCAATGACGTCAGTTTTTTATTTTTTATTTTTTATTTTATTTAAGTTTATATCAGTTATTATGTACCTAAAATCTACAATTAACTTATTTTTACTTGTCCCGCGATGGCTTCGGTGATAAGTGATAACACGTTTGCCATCGTCAGTAGTTAAGTCTAAAGTTTCACCGATGTAGGAAGTCATTTGTTGGGGGTGGTACTAGCACCCCGGCGGTTGACATGAGGCCGGTCGGGAACTGCTCCGACTATTGGCCCCCGACTTTGACGAGAGAATGGTCGTTTTGTAGTTATTCAATTGTTTTTCCTGACTTTGTTTTTTGCTTGCAGTTTCATTTGCTCTAATTTACAATTAGTTTGGAACACTTAAAATTCTTTAGCTAATTACTTTCAAGCTTATTAATTGCATCCTATAAATTCCTCGTGGGTTCGACCCTTGCTTAATTTCAATGTAGCACTGACTAAGCTAACCCATGACATTTTAATGCTTACTATGAATTTTAATTATACAATTATTTTATTTTATTTTTGATGTTTAAAATTTGTTAAAATAGTTTTTTTGGTAAAATATATTAAATTTAACAAATATTGAAATTTAAAAAAAAATATTAAACTTTATAACAAGGAGAGCATAGACCAATGAAATCATAAGATATAACAAGGAAATATATTTTAAGAAGGGCATTTTAGCACTATTTTTCTGTTGTTGAATAAGCTAGCTAGGAAGAAACCCATTTCTGAGAAGCTCTGTAGTCTGAATTGATTCATCAATGTGTTTTTAATGATCTGTGTCTTCATTTGAGGCATTCTCTTAACACAGGCATGATTTGCATCAACTTTTCCATAAATGAACTTCCTATACTAAACCAAAAGAGAACCTTCCATCACTGCAATAGCTTTCCCTTGCAGAAATACTCTTTGGTTCTCCTCATCTATACGCACATTCACCACACCACTTCTAGGTGATGCCTGAACCAAGCAAAGGACAAATCATTGTGTCAAACAAGAGCTGCTGGAATATAGCTCAATCGTGAGTTCATGTTCAAGTTTGTTGGGCAAAGGCCGGTAAAGGGCCAAGTCCAGCGATTTGTGGCTAGGGGGATTGTTGGGTGGGGGCTAATAAAGGGTCAAAAGTCCAGTACCCTGCCTCTCGAAAATGTGATGGCGGTCTATAAGGAAATAAAGTTGCGCCTTCGCTACTAGCTATAGCTTTTGGCGTAGTGGTAGTGGTAAGCGTTTGATTCTGACGAAGTTCAACCTGTATGTATACATATATACTTCTAAAATTGAGAGAGAGCTTGTACCGCATAAGCAATAAAATCCCGTTTCCCTAGCATCTTATGCCAATAGGAAGCCAAGGCACAATGAGCACTTCCACAAACAGGATCCTGAAAGGAAAAAAAGTCAAGGGACTAGTTACCTACTAGTTTTACCAGAAAGCTTAGATTCTACAAGTTCATAGGGCAGCCATGTAAGTCTTATCTTTATAGTGAAAGAGAGAATATATATGGCCAGGTTGCATAAATATTAAGAGGTATATTTCTAGTGACAGTTATCTCAACTACCTCTAGAACTCCCAATTTGGGGGCAAAGAACCGACTATAAAAATCAAATCCAGATCCTGGAGAAGCAGGTCCTGTAACAATCACTCCCCTAAATGGGCATTTTTGTATCTCATTAAACTGTGGTTGTAATCCTGCAACAGCTTCCCCTGATGGAAGCACAACCTGCCAAAATATAAAACCAGAATAACTATCTTTAGTGGAAACTAAAGCTTGTCACTTGATTATTCCTTATCATGCAATTTCTCCTATTCACTTGTGAAATAGGAAGGATGATCTTCCTTTCACACAATCAACTCATATTGCTGAGAGTCAACCGCAAGAAGTATTGTAGATATGAAGTGCAACATAACAAAAATGAAACACGTACAAAGAGGTCATCCTTGTCAGTCTTATTGATCTCAACCACAGATGCTTTGTTAAAGTTCTTCAAGATTGGTGGAATCTCAGCATAGTTGGTCTCCAAGACATGGACAATTGGAAAATCTAACTCAACAAAGAAGCCTTCTTTCTTGTCTGGCACTCTTCTCGCAGTCAAAATCCCAGATAGGGTCAAGAACTCGATGATATCAGTTTTGACGAAACCATAAAGAAATAGGAAATATGCAGCTGCTAGTGTTGCATGTCCACATAGATCCATCTACAATCAGTTCAACATTTTGCAATCAAATCACATTATTGTCATATACTCATATTAAGTCAACAAATATCTGTCTCAAAGAGGACAAAGCGAATATGCCAATCTTATAAACCATACAAGAAATAAAGAAGTACTACTTCTTACATACTAATAAATAGACCAGCACAAAATTATTGAACATAGTCCAGCTAGAACATGCTTTAACCCTGAAGATACAAGAAAACTCAAGTTTTGGCTAAAGCTCCACCTAGCCAATAATTCTCATCTTACTCCCGGAGTAGTTCATTCTTCAAAACTCAACTTAATTACCAAGTTCTCAGAAGAGCAATTCACTCAGTATCTTCCATCAGAGGTTCAAATTTCAAAATAAACTAGTTCAGCGTATTTAGCCCTTGTTTCTTTGAAGTATTTTATCATATTATCATAATTTGCAGATGGAGATTTAACATTGATTTTGTCAGGGGAGAGGCCGGTGAAGGGGCAAATCTAGCACCTTGCCTCTCGAAAATGTGGTAGCGGTATATAAAAAAAGAAAATAAAGTTACGCATTTCCAGCAATAACTTTTCGCATAGTGGTAGGCCCTTGATCCTAACAATAGTATCAGAGCCAGGTCACAGGCAGTTAAGACTGGTCAGTGCTGGGAGGGAGGATTATGGCCAATTCCAACACCCTAAGTCTCGAGGGTGTAAAAAACTGTGCAGTTAAAATTAGCCCGTGCTGGGAGGGAGGATTATGTGACTTATTGGGCAGGGCTAAAAGCCCCGCCCCCTCTAGAAGGTTCAGTTCCAGCAAGAGCAAAAAAGTATACAATTAAGATTGTCCTGTGCTAGCACAGTGATAAGGTTTTCATCCTAACAAATTTGTCATTATGCATTTAAAGAGTGTAATGATTATTACACATTCAGTTAAACATTGAAATGCCATAATATCAAACAAACCGCAATAGCAAGTTTATCCATTGATTTGGGGAGTAAATGAAAGGCGGGTGGGATTGAGTGATTGACCTCGGTCACGGGAGTGAACCAGCGAAGACGGAATTTGGGATGGGGAGTGGCAGTACTATTGCCGGAATCGGAGAAGTGAGCGATTGGAGTTAGATAACAAGTCTCGGAGATGTTGAACTCCCGAGCAACAGCTTGTAGCCATTCATCGCTTCTGTCTTCCTCTAACAAACAAACAGCAGCGGGGTTTCCTTTGAAGGCCGAGTCTGTAAACGCATCCACCTGTCCACAAAATGAATCTGTGAAATGAAATGAATGCGGAGTAGGAGTAGGAGGGTAAGTAAAGATGGAAATTACAATACCACACAGTATTTCACAGGCTTCTTCGCCATTGAAGGCGGCCGGAGAGAAGAAATGCGACGCCGTAACGGTAAGACTAAACCGGATAGATGGAGAAGACGAGTGAGTTTACCAAATCAGATTTTTACAACATTTCAGTTTGAGGGGTCAACTCAATATCTTGCCCATGCCAAATTCCCTACCTCCTGGAGTCTGGACTGAATATTTAACTTCTTTAATTAAATGACATTTCTGAGTCAGTTGTACCCAAAAAAAAAAATCATTTTCTTTTCAATTTACTAACATGATTTTGATGATTTTGAAATTTGTATTAATTTTAGTCCGTTAACTAAATAAACAAAAAAAAAATCTTCTTTTTTTCTTCTAAAAAAAAAAAGAAGAAGAAGAAGTAAAATGTGTGCCATATTGTCAATTCTTTTTCTTTTTTTTTTTTTCCTTCAGGACAGACAACAATACTAAATTTTATCTTTTTTGGTATCATGTCTTTTAGGCAATTTTCAATTTTAATTCAAAACTTTTAGGTCTCATTTGCTAATTAAAGAATTTCTTTACTTTTAGGTCTCATTTGCGTGTTCGATTCACGTCGGGTTCAATATTCCCCAAACAATGTGGATCCAAAATCTTTTTTCCAGGACCTACTTTTTCGGCCCATGTTGTGTCTCTCTGGACAATTTGTTGGGCTTGAAATCAGCCCACTTCTCCTGTCTTTAAAAAACAAAAAGGAATAAGAAATTATAGATAATTTATATCATGGATCAAGGCTCACATTTATTACATTTATGACACATTATATATTTACTTATTTTAAAAATATGATTTAGGTGCATAATTTGTGTTCATAGGCACAAAATTATAAACACAAAACCACATCATCACAATTATGTAATTACATATTTATTCAACAAACTGAAAATAATCATCCAATTTAGAAGCCTAGGCAATTTCTCTTCCTAAATTTGATCTTTTCTGGAACCATCCTGGTACGAATAGCATTTATTTAGGTTCAAACAATTAGGATTTTTTTTTCAAAAAAACAAAAAACAAAAAACTTGTTCAATAAACTCATAACTTTTTTTTTTTAACAAACCAAATTAATCAAAGAACGAATACAACTCTAAGGAAATCCTCCCAAGAACAAAAATCAGTGTTGGAATGTGCCGCTCGAGCTAGAGAATGAGCCAACACATTTACTAACATTTCAACAAATCTAACGGCACAAGCTTGAAAGTTAAAAAAGAATACAACGATTGCCTCTAACGACATTATTTGTATACGAAAAGACACAACAGGAGTCGTTGAAGAGACTAACAACCATTTGATAGTCCAAATGAATGCAAACTTTGTTCCATTGTTTCTCCTTTAGTGACGATAGGGCTTCTTTGATAGCAAGTGCTTTGGCAAAGTGAGCCTTGTTAACGGGGCTCAACGTGCCTGAAATGGCAACCAAAAACTCGTTCCTATGAACAACAGCACCAAATGTAACACTACCCATTCAGAACGAATGCATCTACATTACGGTATATCCAATTTGCATTCGTATGAAAACTGTCATGAGCAACTTGAGAGGGAATAGAATTCTTGTTGGCCTTTTGAAACTCAGTCCACAATTACCATTCATTGATGAGAGAGGTGATTTTAGTTTTGATAAGATTGATATTTCACACCTTACTGTTCCAAACTATATCATTTCTGCTGGTCCAAATAGCCCAAAGGAGAACTGCCACCTTGATGATGCATTCTCCGCTGATCTGGGTGGTTGATAAGGATCTTCGAAATGAGCCTTATATCTCGGTCGTTGATATGTTCCTAGATGAGCTGCAAGTTCCAGTTAGCAGTGGGGTCATCAATAAGATCAGAGACTTTATTAAGAGATTGCAATTCTAATGAAGAGGAAGTGATAAAAAGATTTGTTGTATCCGGGAGCCAAGGTTGGTTAAAAATGTCAATAGACTTGCCATCTCCAATTCGAATAGAACAACCATAGCTTTGAGCTGCCAAGATGGATCGCCCGCAGAAGCTTGGGTTAGAGCTAATTTTTGCTTGGAAGAAATTGTCTTAGGCCTTCCTCAATAATGACCAGTTTTTAAGAGATTTTGCAAGTGTGACTAGGAAAGAGAAAATGAGAGTGGAGAAAAAAAAACAAAAAATTGAAATAAAATAAAATAAAATATTTTTACGCGCCTGCGAAAATTGCGCCTCACGCGAGTGAGCCACAGTTGGCTTCTGTCTAGTGGGGCCCATTTACTCTACCAAAATCCCATGTGTTGCAGGAGAAAAAAAAAACTATTAAAATCTCCTCCCTCGCATTTGTAAAAAACCATCATACTAATTTTTACTATTCCAAAATCCCTTCAAAAATAACTACTGAGGATGACCTTAGGAAGTAGCAAGCTTCGATGTAATTTGGCAACAGGAGAGTCACGATTGGTGATGAATCTCCATTCTTGTTTAGCAAGGAGGGCAACATTGAATAAATATAAACTCATAACTTTAAGTGAGCAAAATTTAAAATATATTCCAATCGTCTCATTTTATGTATCGAGTTCAGTTAACAAGGTTTGACTGAAATTATTTACCATTTTATTTTTCATAATATTAGTTTTAAAACTAGTATGTAAAATTTATATATTTAGAAACTACATTAAAAGTACTATCAAACACACACACAAAAAAAAAAAAAAAAAAAAAATCAAATTTAAAAACTATAAGAAAATACTAATGAAAATAAGCCAAAAAAAAGAATTGATTTGACCAATGACCAATAAATAATAAGTATGACAGATAAAATGATACATAAAGAGTGTAACATTTAGTCAACATATTTAATATACTCTAAAAATTGTGTATTGGGTAAAAAATGATAGATTAGGAATAATAAGGAAGAGGGAAGAAATGCAAGCTTTGTAGTTTTAGCTGATAATTAGGAATAAGAAAAAGGCACAAATCCCTTCACTCTTGCAAGTTGCAAAGTTAATACTGAAATCCATATATTAACAGTATAAATATTTGTTTAGCCATTGTAATAAAACTATAAACACAGAAACAGCAGAGCTAGCTTTGCAGCTTCTTGCTGAAGAAAACAAGAAAATCTAACATGTCTTCATTTACATAATCCATTACTGCCATCATTGACTCTCCCTATTTCACATGGAAACAAGAAATTTCCAGGAATTAATTAAAGTCAATGCATTATTAGTACACTGCATTGGTTACAGCAATAAAGATACTGGTAACACTTTTGTGTCTAAATAAAGAAAAACTTAATGCACAGTTAACTAATGTTACAAGAGAGGGATCCAGTGGAGGCTAATCACCAAATCCCTTCTTTTGACATTTTCAGAAAGTTGCAGAGGGTAATGTTTGGTAGTTCACTATAATCCGCCTTCTTCTTCTTTATCTTTGTGATCTTCACCGCCCCCGTCCCAGTCCCAGTCCCATTTGTTTGTGTGACAACCGTCACCGAGATCAAGTTGTAGTACTGTAAACAGTAGAGAGTTGTTAAGCAAGGAACTATTAAAGGCAAAGTTTTCAAATCCCCTCACCTCAGCATGTTTTGAAGCTAACAATTTATGGAGCACTAAAATCTTACGGCGCGTAACCAGCTTGGTTGGCGTGAGTGGCCATGCACTCTCGTCCCTTAAGAGATATTGGGAGTTCAAAACCTCCTCTCATATGGAAAAACCAATAAGGCAAGCACTTTGCCCCTTAATTGGACGGCAACCCAATGCGAGCGGGGATTAGTATGAGTATGGTACGGGCTTAAAGGTGTCTCTTATAGTTAGAGACTATTTAGGACACCTCGTGGTCTAACAAAAAAAACTAAAATACCATAGTTGCAGTATAACAAATGCAGAGCTTTCATTTTATATCCTAAATTAACAGCCTGCCAAATCTTGAATGCCATAGACAATATACTGGAAAGTAAAAGATAGACAAAATTGTTTTTACCTCACAAACACCATGCAATAACAAACGATGGAAAGGATCTTGAACAGACAGGTCCAGCACATCCCCATCGCCACTCTCTTTGATAAAAGTTTGAAGACACTCCTAAAAAACCGTAATTTTAGTGTCATTAAGAAAATAACAAAAGCAAAAGTACATGAAAAGAGTAAAAATGCTTGGGTGCTTGGAGCGTAACAAGGTGATTCAGAATGTAAATCATTTGCATAAATATTTTATTTCATATTTACTTGCGTGTATATACATTTAACAACCACAAAGCTCCTAAACATAAAACACTTGGACTTCAAAATTCAGTATCAACAAAAATAGTAGATAATTTATATGACACACGATACTGAAAATTACCTCATAATTATTGATGAGTTCTGGAAGAAAGTTACGGCGAAGTGCCTCTCTTGTTCGACAATCCACTCTATGCCATGCGGTTAATACTGCAGCCTTACCATTATTAGTGCAACTTTTCCGCTTTGACACTGAACTTTCAAGGGCCTTCATCATGGTAGCCTAACCAAAAGAAGAATAGCCAAAAAGAATGTAAAGGATATCAGCAAAAATGGCATACATCATATTACCAGTAAAGCAAGGCATGACGTGGATAAATAACCAAGAAAATCCACAGACAGATTTATATAAGGAGGCATGCATTTGTCACACTTTCAGTATAATAAATACTTTTGTCCAGCTTAAGAAATTACATAAGGTCAAAAACAACAAAAAATAAATAAAATTTAAAAATAAAATAAATATGTCAACATGTGAAATATGCTTCCCAAAAGGAGCAAATAACCTCTTTATCCATGTCAATGTTCCTGAACTTGTCCCACTCTCCAAGATTTGTCATGCAAAATGGTGAGAGAGGCACATCATCACCTGTGAATTACGAAGATAATATAAGTTTAAGTAATATAAAACAACAACAGTATTAAGTATGATAGACTAGACAGACGTTAAACTTATGGTGTGACAACATAATATTGGAAAGGAAACCAATGAAGGATATAGTTTACCAAAAGGTGGCGGAGCAAACAACCCTCTAATTTCTTCAGCATTCAAGCGAGGAACCAATTCCATCAGTAGACGGTCATTCAACCATCTGCGAGATCTTCGGTTGCTGACCTGAGATGAATATTAAGCCTTGGCATCAATAATTGCCAATGAAACATTAGATGAAACACAAAATCCTTGGCATATTAACTTTTACCACTACAGTTGCCACCATGGTAATTTTAATATTCACTACCATTTCTTCCTTGTTAACCGCACAATTCAAATCCATGTTTAACCCTCCAATACCAAATGCAAATACTTAATGGTTTCAACAGAAATAAGTCAATTATCCCAACTAGCAGAAGGATAGAGAAATACAGCATCTACTGGTTTACATTGACAAACATCAGGCAAGAAAGCCTCAAACTTTAAGTTGGCAAAATCGTATACTCAAGTCACCTTGACCACCCAATATAACACAGTAAAACTCAATATTAATCTTGTCCTATTAGCCATTCCTAGATAGATAGGTTAAGAACAAAGTTATGATCTTGGCTGCTACAGGCTAAATGCACCATGAATTGGTCATTTGCTAACAGATGATAGATGAAGTAAAGACAAAACTCTAAAAAAGTTTCAAGTCCAAAAGCATAAATTAGAAAAATATTCAACTTTGCCAAAGAAAAGTTACGGAGTATAGTTATGTTAAGCAACCCCATCCCTTCTAAAATCTCCTATAAAGAAGTTTGAGAAAATTACTTTTCCAGCCAAGTTTTCAAGTAACTCAATCTTCTTCTCAATAGCAAACCCTCGGGACTTCACATTTTCTCCTGCAATCCATCCCGAGAGAAAAATTACTCATTCTTATAGAACATCCTGAAATGGATTAGAAATAGCAACCGCAGATCTATATCGAATAAGACGAGAAACAGCTGTTTCAAATCTCCAAGCATCAGCAGCAATTGAAAACAGAATGAATAAGAAAGGGCATTGAAATTCTTAGTCCATTGAAGTAATTAAACAAGCACCGATAAAAATCAGCAACAACAAAATCCAGAACACTTAACACATAAGCACGCAGATGAAAGAACAGAATTGGAGAGATTTGGGTTAGAATTGAACCTTTGGGATTGTCAAAGAGGGCCGAAAAGATGAGATCTTCTCCTTGCAAGACTTCAGGGGTCGCCATGCTTGTTTGAATTTTGACTTGTGAGGAGAATCAAGATTGTCTCTTTAGAATCAGGTGTGAGAGATCGGAAGAGGAAAGCGAGAGAGAAAATGGTGGTTGAATGTCAGAGGAAGAAGATGCGTAGCGAAGAAGATGGCAGCCAAACAGGACCTTAAATTGCAAGACTAGCAGCAATTGCAGAAGAATATGCCGTGACGGATTTCTTTATCCCTTCTTTGGGACCTTAAATTTTGGTATGCTACAAATACATAGACATCGCTCCAATACGCAAGGACAGCTGTTTAACTGTTGATTTTTTAGGTTATCACAAAAATTTATCATATAATTGACTTATGGACATTAAACTGGAAAACAATGCACCTTAGAGGTGACGGATGGGAACACGGGTTATACGAGTTGGCCTGTGAATTAGACGGGCCAACCCGTATAACCCATGTTACCACCCCCACCCTACCCAAACTCCAAAATTTGAACCATTAACCTTTCACATAAAATACCACTATTGAAACCAACTATGCAAATGACTTTTGTTGAACATTGTTATATACGAATATATTTATTTAGATCATGCAAGGATTATATATAATTTATTTATATTAAATTTATTACAAGTATTAATTAATACATTTAATTGTATCATTATATTAATATTAATATATAATTTATTAATTTATTTATATTAAATTTATTACTAGTATTAATTAATGCAATTAATTGTATCTTTATATAAATATTAATATAAAATTTATTAATTTATTACTAGTATTAATTAATACAATTAATTGTATCTTTATATAAATATTAAGGAAAAAAGCACTTTTGGTCCCCCAATTAGTATCACATTTGAAATGTTATCCCTATCTTTCAATTTGAACACATTTCGTCCCTCAATTATTGAGACGATTGCCAATTTAGTCCTTCTGTTAGGTTATCTCAATTAACACCGTTTATACCATGGGCAAATTTAGAATTTCACATTATAAAATGCACTTTTCGTCCCTCACCATCCCAAGATTGATCTTTCGCAGGAAGATAAAGCCAAAGGAAAACTAGACACAAAACAACATCTACCTGAGAAACCTTAACACCGTTCTCTCCTCGCTCCCCTCTAAACTCAATAAATATGGATTCTGCAATGTTTCCACGGGCAAAAATCCCAACAGAGTGAATGCAGTGGCGGTCTGCCACAGCGACGTTGTTGAATGCAGTTGCGGTCTGAGTTTGGGAAGTTGAAGACGATCCTCGTGACGCAACAAGTGGATTCCTGGGTCTACTTTCGGAGATTGCACTGAGAAAGTGAGTACTCACGGCGGTTCTGGCCGGCTGAGACGCCGGCCGAGGAGTCGGACAGGGAGCTGATCCAAACTGCAGCCATGGAAGACAAAAGCAAAACGCCAGTTTCTTCTGCGCCATTCGATGGAAACAATGAAACAAACGATATGTTGTTTATGTTGTAAGCCTTAATGCTACAAAAACATTCAAAATGGTATATGAAACCTATATTTATGTTTAAATTATTAATAGTTTGAGTAGCTTATAGTTGGTTGAACTCTAAATTTGATGTTAGAAAGCTTTGTCACAAGTTCAAATCTCATTAGCAACACTTAAATTATAAAGATTTATGAATATAGTGTTATTCAAATTATTTTATCTAATTGACTATGTTTCATATTTTGTCATAAATATTTTCACTTCACTCAAAAATATTTATTGCTCCGACCCTAACTATCATGTAACCTATCAAAAACATTATATTGTAATTTATAATGTATTTTATATTTAAGCCTTATTATGATTGTTTGATATTTTGTTATTGACATTTCTAACGTGATTTAGTTTCACCCCACTCAGCCAATTTTCTGGATCCGTCCCTGCCCATATCTGGGAGTATGCACTTCAGAACTTAGCATCAGGCCAGTTCTTATAATTGGGCGCATCACCCAGTTTTATGATTATTTTTAAACTTTTTTTTTAATTTTTTAAATAATTATATTATATTAAAAGTATAAATATCAATAATAAATTATTATTTAAAATATAATTAGATAAAATATTATATATTTAATAATTAATGAAATATTATTATAAAATATATGCATGTCCATATATGTCATTTTACACGTTAACCACTAATAGTAAATAACTAATTTTATAAAACATCTCTTTACAAACCACTAATACAATCCACTAGTCAAACCCGCTAGAACAATTCGACCTCTAACCACGGATTGCCAAACAAGACTGTTATCTTAGCTTTGCTTTGTGTACTGACTTCATTTATTAATCATACCATAAGCTAGGGTACTCACAAGTTACAACCTGACATCACAGTTTCTAATCCGTTCTTATTTACTCTCACATTTCCTACCCCTAAATTACTAGGGTGTATTTGGTTCATCCTGAGAATCAGAATGAAAATTAAATATTTAGTAATGGTAATAAAATTTTGTGAAAAATATTTTACATGTTCGGTAACATGGTGGAATTGAAATTAGTACCAATGTTGATGTTTAGTTGTGTATAACCCTATAATGAGAATAAATGTTTTTAAAATACAAAAAAAAAAAAAAATCAATGTAATTAATCCTAATATAATAGCATCCAAAGCATCAATATGAATTAAAAAAATCAAAACAAAAATCTAAAAGTATTAATTCAAACTTAAAAATTAGATTACCAATAAGATGAAATGATACCTTTTTTAATTAAAGAATGAGATTTTTAATTGAAGGGGTAATCAAACTTCATACTTAGAAAATTTGTGATTACCCATGAACCAAACGCATCCGAGGTTGGATTAAAAAAAGCCATCAAATATACATACTTAAAGACAGAGATACAACCTTACTACCTCTCTACGGCCGTGAGAAATCAATTACGGAGTAGTAATTAGAGGATGAAGATCAACAACTCTTCTTCTCGCTTTGTATCCATTTTTGTACAAAATTTCATAAATTTCAAAACTTTCTGATTTGGTTTGTACAAAAACAAAGTTAACAAAATAAAGAAAAAGAGAAAATTGCTTGATTCATAAACTGCTGCACAAGAACATCACAATTCATAATCAATGATTGATCGCGAATTGACGAAATCAGCATATGAAAGTATTGTGTTTTAATTCTACTTGGAGCATGACACACTTAGCAAACTGCAAAACATAAACACATTAATATTTTCTACCACGCCTTAAAAAACATCCTATGGAGATCATATAAAGTTTCAATCCTCGATTTTGATCCGTGAACCACATAGGAAGCTCTCATGGCATCCATCACCAACGAGGACAGAGTATTGGTGGACGGGCCTAGAAAGGAAGGCGGGCAACTGAGCAAGCAATTCACATACACACTCATCGTCAACTTCTCTCATCCATCTGCAGCAAAGCTCTTCTTCGGGATTGTGGTGGTGCCTATGATGACGATGATGATTCCCCCTGCTGCTGTGTGGCGGCGACCCATGCCCATGCCGGTGTCGTCCATCTGTATGGTTTCGGCTAGGAGCAGAGACGAGCGAGTGGTGAGAAGGTGGAGGGTTCACCACAAATGGCAGAAATGAACATGCATGGTTAACAAGTGTTATCTGTGCTGCGCAAACAGGGTCAACGGCTTTCCAAAGGCTCTCGGTCATGGGGCAAAGCACCAGCAACGCTAAAAAGAAGGCTGCTTTATGGATATTGCTTCCATCCATGCTTGTTATGCCTGCAAGAACATGTACCAAATAGCCAACAAAAGTAACCAACAAACAGTTAGTACTTCTGGTTATATACAAGTTCATTCATAAATCATAGGCATTTTCTGCTCTCTAGTTAGGTAAGTTGAGAAAAGAAAGTCGGAAGGAAGACAAGAAAGTACGAAGGCAAAAGAAGGTGGTTCCGGTTTCTGCTTGGAGCTGAGTTTATTAGGTCAATGGTAGAAATGACACATTAAATTTGTGACAAATTGTTTAGTTTAAGCTTTATTTATTACAGTATATTATTATATATACATTGGCTGTCCCAGAATTGAGGAATTTAAAAGCTTTTGACCAAAAGAGAATTTATGTTGCCACTTATCACAAACAGGAATTTCGATTTTGCACAAGTACACACAACATTAGATATAGACACTTGTTAGAAGTAAAAAAATGTGGGGTATCTATTTAGGATGCAACTACTCATTGGCTGTTTCACTGGAAAAACCACCTCTCACCAGACAAAATAAGATTTTGAAATGAGATACTTCTTCACGTTAATCTAGCACAAAATATACCTATAGCATTTAAAAAAAAAATTGTAGCATAAAACAACCTATTTTGCCCCACGTTGAACATGATCAAACACTCTGTAAGCAATGAAATCAACTTACAAAGGCAATGAAAACATTCTCTGCTCAGCTTGGCATGCATTTAAGACCAGCTTTCTCTGTTGAATTCCATGGTCCTTACAATTTCTCACTGCTCCTAAATTGTCTCCATGATCATCTATTATTGCACTCCTTGCTGCTATGAAGTTCATATCCTTCCGAATCATTTCTCTCTGTAATCTCAGCTGCTCAGACTTCTTTTTATGCCCCTCAGCCAGCAACTCCAGAAATTTATCTGTAATCTCGAGAAGTGGGTCTAGATCAATCAGTTCATCGGCCTTGTATGCTTCCCTCAGCATTGCAGTCTTGATCCCAGCCTTCAATGACACGTAAAAAATCCCCGAATGCCTAGTGAACAAATTGGGAAATGCATTCGAGAACCTATACTCCTCCCCAAACTTCCCCAAAATGGGAATAGGAATCCTCTTGTACAAAGAAAGAGAAAGCAACTCATGGAAAATGCCTACAGTCCTCTTCTCCATTTCTCTTGACGCTTGCCCCAAGTGCGAAACATCAGTGTAGGGCGATATATACGGCAATTCCATCCAATCTCTGATCCACTCCCTCATTTCCTCCTTAATGCAAAAACCAGGAGGAAGTTTCCAGTTAAATGCTGGCATTGTTCTTATTCCGGTTAACCTCGATTCTTCCTCTGCTCTCTGCTCAATTACTGACTTGCCAAAATCATCATTCCAAGAAACCAATTGCAAGAATGATTTCCCCTCTCCTGGAGACCCAATCAATCGGAAATACTCTGGATATTTAGGCACCAAATTAACCAAAAAGTCATTCGGAAAACCAAATTCTCTCTTCACCTCTAACAATTTATCTGCACTTATTACTCTATCTTTAGCCATCATCAGCAATTTACATAATTTAGAAACCAGCAAGTTCTCATTTCGAATATAAATTCTGTTTTCCTGTTCCATGAATTGCCGAAGCTCATTACTAGGGCGTAGGAACGGGACGGGATCGGATTTGGGTCGGATGCGATCCATATAGGTATCGAACAATCCAGGGTTTTGGGCAAGAAAAGTTGTAACTCTTACGCGCAGACGGAGCCGCTCGCGCCGTCTCTCTAAATATCGGAGAGGGATTACCTGACCAGGTTCGTTTAGCACCTCCCTCACTACCCTTGCACAGAGTCTCCATCGTTTATCGTTCTCAATTGCTTGGTCTAGCTTCCGGTCCTTGCGCCACGCAACTTTGAGGCTCGATATAGAGGCGGCGAATTGAATCGAAGCTCCGGATCTTCGGGTTCTAGGGCTTAAATGGGAGCATATATTACGTAAGTAAAAACATCTGTGAAACATTTTCCTGTAACCCCATATTGAACATCAGACACATTTATTAAAAACATCTGATTTTTTCTTGAGTAAAAGGTCTGAGAATATTATTAATTTTAGTAGCGAATTAAATTTGGATACAAAAATGTAAAATCAACACACACACATTTATATCAGAGAGTAGTATCATATATATTGTTTGAAAACATATCACAGAGAAGTTCCTCTGCTGATTTAACTGTTTGAAAATAAAATCAAATTTTATTATATCAACTAAAATAAAAAGAAAGAAAATTAGTATGAATGCTAGAACTTCTTTTTTGAACCGATCAAAGCAAAAAGGCTTCTACTTTCTTCCAGAATGCACTTGAACATGGATGAACTACAATTGCTCAACTGTAAAATGCACTTGAACATGGATGAACTACAATTGCTCAACTGTACGAATAATGTTTTATATTTGCTCAACTAAATGCATGTCTGTACGAATAATGTTTTATATTTGCTCAACTAAATGCATGTATGTCGAATCTATCTTGATCACTGTATGAATAAAGTTTTATATTTGCTCAAAAAAATGCATGTATGGCGAATGAGTTCTTTGCTGTAGTCATCCTTATTTGTATTCTCAGTGTCATTGTTGTTTTTTCGATATCCCAAAAAAGTAATTTATTGTTAAGTATAAATGCACACAGATCATTCAAATACCCCAAAAATTTAGCATTTACCTATTAATTTCTGACATTGGAAAAGAAATTTGTTGAACCGAAAGAAGTATAGATAGATGAAGGGAGAAATGATCAATGGAACGGAATGGGACGGAAGTTGAAAGGTGAAACCCAAACCAAGAATTTTGGGGTAATAAGAACATGTACCTTACAATAAAGCGGTTCAAAGACACCACCCAACTGTTCGATGGATTGCCTCAAAGGTATGATGAGAGATGGGCTTCAAACTTCAAAGCGCTGAGGGTAAAGAGCCGAAGACGCCTATGGCGGAGAACCGGAACCGGAGAGGCTGCGAGATAGAGAGAGACGATGAGATGAGAGCGCCGAGGCAGAGAGTCGGAGCCGCCTAAGGAAGAGAAGCGGAGACGCCGAGGTTGCGAGATAGAGAGGCGATGAGAGGTGAGGGCGGCAGAAGATGGGTAGCGACGTAGCGTTAGGTTGTTTGGGTGTGTCAGTGTGTATAAAAATTTGTTTTAAAAAATAGGATAAAATTGCTTGCAAAAAAAAAAGTAGAATAAAGATTATTAGTTTGCAACACTCGAATTCCCAAGCCTACATAAGCAAGCGATCAATCAGAACTCAATAAAACTGCACACCCTTTCCAGCCTTATCTCCCAACTCCTTTTTATTTGAATTCATAGTTGAGCACTATATCATATTCTTCTACTTCATCTGGCTCGACTGGCTCTTCTTCCTCCACTAACTCTCTGCCCATGATTCTCCCTTCACCCACTTATTCAGTCAGAACTGACCACTTGGAAACCTTGCCTCCAGAGCTTTAGCCATCGCCAAACACCTCTCTACCCTTGTTATGGTTTCTTCTTATTCCCCCTTACCAAGGCCACCCCCAAGCAAATTTCCCCTACCACGTCTACTTGAGTAGGCTCCACTTCACGTTTACTTCTCCTTTGTTTCCTCAACTACTTTACACCGTTCATCAGACCGGTATCATGAACCGTGGGCCCAATTTCTTTAAAGGCGTGAACTTTCTCACTAAAGTTAATTCCAATAATGGTCTCTCGAGTATTGTGACTTTCATAATTGTCCTCGACTTTTAATTTAGACAATTTTAACACTTGACTATCAAAATCTTTTTAATGTTAGTCTTTCCGTCAGAAGCTAGTTAAGTGGACGTCAATTTGAGGGGTAAAAATGTTCTTTCAAGTACTAAGTGTATAATTCCTCTTCGTTTCCCTCTGTATACGCAAAATAAATCAAAATCCCTACTCTATACACCACAGATTCTGGTTCTTATCATGCGAATATACCTATTTGGCAACAAATTCAGGATAATTGTTTCCCAAACCCATCTATGACTCTAGAATGATCCTCTCAACTTCTCATCAATTCACCATGGAAGTTTCAGCAAAAAAAAGTTCCATTGTCATCGCCCAAATACCAAACAGTGATCAATCTATGCGAGAATTTCAGCTTTTTGGCACTTGTTCTACTTTTTCCTTGGTTTGTCCATATGATCAAAATCAATGAAAATACCACTCTTAGACTCCCTTAGAAGTGTTACATCCATCTCCATAGCTTCTCATTGGCTCTCATTGACTCAAAGTACATCTAGAATGCTCCATTTGACTCAAATGCCCGTCAAATTGCATGAAAATACTCTTCATTGCTCCTAAAGCTCCCAAACCAAACTCCTTGCAAAATAACACAATTTAGTCCTAACCTCATGAAATTTGGAATGATCTATAAGCAAAATGACTTAGTGAAAGGGGAGAAAATATAGACAAATAAGCACTTGCCGATCATTAAGTTGAATTTTTCAAGTGATTCTCATTTATTTTATCTAAAAACATAATAAGTGTGAATGGAGGTTAATCCCTTCATTTATGTCCGTTTTTTCCGTTTATTTTTTTTTTGTACATTATGCTATAAAAGTTGTATTTTACAATATATTTAACAAACATATCACTACCGTTATCTTTTCCACTATTGTTACCATGCACATGCATCCACTATAGATTTTCTTATTTTCTTCAATAATAATAACGTATACACATTATATATATATATATAGATAGATTTTCTTATGCTATAACTAAATTTTAAATTTTAATATAAAATATTAATATTGCGCAAATATTTTTTGCGCATCGCGCATAAAAAAAAAAAAACTAGTAGTAATTATAAATGGGAGATTCTCACCAAGAAAGGAGAAAAATAAAGATATTTGTAAGAAAATTATAAATTATGTATTTTAATAGAAGTTATGAAATATTTGTAACGATGTATTCAATTTGGAATTTAATGATCTTTTGTAGACTTTTAACATGAAAAAGTTTATAAATATTTGTCCTACGGACTTATACAAAGTTATGAAAGTTTAAAAGATTCTAAAATAGTTTGGAAAGATTCTATGAAAGTCAATTAAAATCCTATTACTTTTGACGGTAAATACCGGGGTATATTGAGATCTGAATAGTAATAGTGGAATACAACGAGTATATATATATATATATATATATATATATATATATATATATATATATATATATATATATATATATA